>NC_048316.1:4249616-4467769 GCF_013100865.1 Trachemys scripta elegans | reverse complement strand
TTTTTTTTTTTTTTTTTTTTTTTTTTTTTTTTTTTTTTTTTTGCTATCCAGCATGCTGGTTTTAATTCTATAAATGTGTTGATCCTTGCTGGAACTGCAAATAGTTTGTCAGACTTTTAAACTCTAGAGAACAAGCCACCTCCATTGTATGTCTGGGAGGGCAGGCTCACTGCCCTTCACCGTAAGCTACCAAAAGGTAGAAAGGGACTGCTGATGAAAAAATAGAGGGCTCTGGTGTACTGCTGACCCTTTGCTGTGGCACTGGAAGTCTCTTGTGGTAGCCATGGTGAGCCTGGAAGAAGTCCAGAAAGAGTTGAGCTTTTAAGTTTGTTTTTCTATATGAAATGAAAAGAAGTTGGTGGAGTTGTTAAAGGAAGGGCCTGGGAATTAAGGTTCCTATGTTCTATTGCAAGCTATGCCATTGATTAGCCACACAACACCAGGTTAATCACTTCACCCCCACTGTACCTCAGTTTCCTTTTCTATCGTTTACCCCTCTGTTCAGATAACTTCCTACAGCACCAAGATGATGTGATGCTTAATTAAAATATGTAAAGTAATCTGAGATCCTTGGGTGAAAGGTGTTGATTTCTGGTTATTGTGGTTTTTTTCATGAGATCCCCTGACAAGTTTTGCAGAGTTAGGAGCTTGGATGAAGTTCAAATATCCACACTTTTAGGTGCCTGTCTAAACAGGAGAACCACTACATAGAACCCACCTCTATATTCAAGTCCTACTTCCAACTGCTGACTGCCCATAATAACTACTGCAGCAGATCTTCAACTGGTGTGAGTTGTGTTAGCTGAAGGTGAGGGGTGACTGTCCAAAGTAGGTGTCAGTGTTATCAGCTGTGCCTCCTACCCCAGCAGCCCTGCTCCCCTAATGTGCAACTACTAGACTCTTTGGAGAAAGGCCTTGCAGAGACTGGTCTAGATGATTCAGTTAAACAGAAGGGAAGGCTCTTCTGCTCACCTCAAGATGACTTTCCTTTCCACAAGCTGTGGCTCTGCTGTGCCGTTCCTCCCACAGTTCTGACTCCAGTAGGGTGACCAGACAGCAATTTTGAAAAATCGGGACAGGGGTTGGGGGGTAATAGGAGCCTATATACGAAAAAGACCCCAAAATCAGGACTGTCCCTATAAAATTGGGACATCTGGTCACCCTAGACTCCAGCCTCTCTTCAGCCAGCACTGCCTGTTGTGCTGAATGCTGCGATGGTTTCATCACATTGGATAGCTGACCACAGGGCCTGGGATGAGACCCACCTAAAGGCATTTTCACCTGTGAACGCAGCTAAAGAATTGAACCAAAGAACTCACGAGGTAAAAGTTTAGTGGTTTAATTCGCAGCATCACCTAGCCCCTTAGGGCTGAGATTGTTGAGATATACGTTACTCCATTAAGTTAATGTACATGCTCAGAGTGCTTACAGAGCTGTTATGAAATCTGATTCAGCGATCTTAAATCTTTGTTCTATTACAGTATGTTACCTTTTAGCAGCCCACTGGAAATGTGTAAACAAACGAGGTACAACTGTAGACAGTTTAAATATTTTACAGCTCACTGACTTCCATATGAGAAGGGATTTACAGTAACTTAAGTGTTCAGACCCCTGCGCCAATAATCCAATGCAGATAAAAATGCAAAACACATCGCCCTGGAAAGCATGGGAAATTTGACAGAATGGAGCACCTCACGGTTGTTGTCGGCATGGGAAAAACAAAGAGAACTATTTCCTTGCCAACACAGAGCCAGAGAGAAACACAATCACATGCCATTAGCAGAGAAAGTGAAGAACTCACCGACATCAATACACTCCTTTAATAACGTTTCACACCTAGCGGGCCAGAGAGTTAGCTGGTGTAAACCAGTGAGCGCGATGGCCATTTACAACAGTTGAGGATCTGGCCCACAGTATCTAGTGCCTTTTATATGAGGCTCTCAAGCCCTTATTAAAGTCACATGACTTCCACCCTGTGAAGTGGGCCTTGCTGATTCCATTTTACTGGCAAATGACTTGCTCACACAGCAAAACTGTAGCAGAGCTGCATATCGGACCCAGGAGTCTAGACTCCTAATCAGTTTCTTTAACCGCTGGCCTGCACTGATCTTCAAAGGGACCGCGTTTCCACTCTGTAGTGCTCACCTGGAATTCCTGCCCTACTCTTATTTCAGTTTTACTTTAAGAAAGCCTTGGTCTTTTACTTTAAACGTTTTGAAGTCGCACCCTCCTCCCAGCCCTGGGACTGCAACTGTGAAGCCATGACCCCCCTACCTTAATCCAGTCCTGCCTGTGCTGACCCTCACCTCGGGATAGCTAGAGATCGTCATTCACCAAGGCCATTAGTCTTCCCAGCATCAAGAGAGGAGGGATGGTCTTATGGTTTATACTCTGCATTGGGACTCAGGAGAGCTGGGTGTAATTTCTGGCTCTGCCCCAGCTGCCTTGTTCACCTTTGAGCAAGCTACTTAATCTCTGTGTGCCTCAGTGCCTCACCTGTAAAATGGGGATCATAATATTTCCTTTGACTCATTTGTCAAATTAGCTTGTAAATGCTTTGGGGCAAGGACCATCTCGTATTATGTACAGCCCCTAGTGCAATGCGGTCCTGAGTTTGGATGGGGCCACTAGGTTCTGCCATAATAAATCTTTCACCAGCACAAAAATTGACTTTAAACTAGAGATGTGGCTGTGTGGGAGAATCTGTGCCCACATTCCCAGGCCCCTGGGCCTTCAAGAAATAACCACCATCATTTGAGAAGATGACACCAGGCTGTATAAACATATCTACTTACTACTGGAAATTCTGTCCCCCACATCCCCCCACATCTAGCTTAGCTTCCAACCTAGCAACAGTGCCTCACTTTCTTTTAAATGTACATTCCCCGGGCTGAACAAATCTACAGGTTTTATTGCCCATGTGCATCCGATCATGTCAGGCTGGGACGATGCAAACTGAGTACCCAAAACAATGTGGTTATTGTCACCCTGCCTACTGCTGGCTTCAAGCTCTTGAGAAATGTAGGAGAACTCTTCCCCCCAGCCCCCACCCCCTTATCACATGCACAGCAAAAGGGTTGGGCTCAAACCTACACTAGACACATCATAATTTTCTCTGTTATTCCAGTAGCCTGGTTCCTTCCCCCTTCCCCTTTTCAGCAGCGTGAAAACTCTGATGTAAAAAAAGAGGTGACCACACTCCTATCCCTCTTACAGGTAGTGAGACTTTAAGAGGTGCCAGCAGGCAGCTTGCGCGTAAAGCAGGAAGTGAAGGATCTTAAGCCAGGCAGGTTGCTTTCCAGCTGAGTCTATTTCAGAAGGAGTTGGGGGGAAAAATTTGAGTGGAGGGAACCAGGGCAGAGAGAGAGAGAGAACAGGTCCATGCACACTCTGGTACATGCTAGCAGGAAAAAAGAATTGTTCTTAGGCACATGGGTCTGATACCTGGAGCAGTTCCTGTGGGCCACCTAGCCGAGTGTCCTGTCTCTGACAGTGGCCTTACCAGAAATGTCAGAAGAAGGTGTAAGAATCCCTCACTAGGCAGAGAGATCTTCAGAGATGCCCTCACGACCCAGATCTGAAAGTGATCCCTTATCAGTGGTTCTCAAACTTCTGTACTGGTGACCCCTTTCAAATAAGCCTATGAGTGCAACCCCTCCCCCCTTATAAATTAAAAACACTTTTTTATATAGTTAACACCATTATAAATGCTGGAGGCAAAGCGAGGTTTGGGGTGGAGGCTGACAGCTCGCGCCCCCTATGTAATAACCTGGCGCCCCCCTGAGGGGTCCTGACCCCCAGTTTGAGAACCCCTGCCTTACATAGTGTAGGAGAGAGGGGGAATATTGCCAGTAGAGGCAGAAAAATATCTGGCCTCAATTTCCTCCTCCTCTAAATGGATAGAGTTCCACCAACTTCATTTACTCCAGTAGAGAGTTTGGCCCAGCTGCCTTCATTTTTGACCTTTGTGCTGCTGGGGGCGCATTTGGCTGTGATGAATTTGACGGTAAAGGGTTAAGACTGTTCCTGTGTTTTGCCCTGTAGAGGTGTTGCTAAGTTAAGTACTATTTTCCTCTTGTTGAGAGAAGTTCTGTATTCATTACATATACACAACCTGATTTTTATTAAGCTGTTCCACACAAGTATTATATATTTTTTTTATTTGGAAAACTTCAGAGTGCCCTTTTTTCACACACACTAAAGTTAGCTTTGCTGAGATTCATTAGCCTCCTTTTCCCCAGTGTGTAAATGGATACCTCTCAGTTATGCAACTTCGAGGTGCACAACTATGAAAAGCAGCAGAAGCAGCCAAAAAAAGCATTGTTCTGTGCTCAGACGTGTAAAATATTCATATTCAATAATAATAATAAAAAAACTTAATAAACAATTCATAAAGGAAAATAGGCATTGTCACTCGGTTCCCAGGGCTGTAGCAGCAGCAGCTTCCAGGCCACAATGTTACTTGGGGTTTGAATGTTTTTTTCCACTCCGTTAATGCAGAACAATTCATTTGCAAAGGCCCAGATTTTTAGAAGTGGCCTCAGATTTTAGGTACCCAACGTGAGCCTGATTTCCCTAAGGGCAGCGCACCTGTGACTTGGATTTAACTCAGTGGGACCTGCACCAGGTGCTCAGACCCTCCAAAGCAAAGGCCTATAAGAGTTTTTGTTTGTTCATTTTAGTTCCTTATTATTTTTATTTTAACAGCACTTACATATCCCAACTGAGATCAGGACCCCTTCACGCGGGACGTACACACAGCAAGACTGCCCCTGTCTCAAAGTGCTTTCAGTCTAAACAGACAAAGGGCAGAAGTACAGAAGGAACTAAGAGACTTGCTCAAGGCTTATGTGAAGTCTGTGGTAGTGCCAGGAGATGAACCTGGATTTCCTGCCTCCCCATCCCATGCCCTAACCACCCGATCATCCTTCCTCTGCGTATGTGTGTATAGAACCATTGCAGACGATTAGAGGAAAATGGAGAGAGACAGGACAATGGGTGGGCTAGGGGAAGTGGAGAATGAGAGCATGGGAGGGATCAGAGGAAGTTGAGATGACACCACAGTCACGGCCTGGGAAAGTGAGAGATCGTCTTGAATGCCTGAAGGCCCAGTGCCACGAATACTTTCTCACACAAATTGTCTCACTAATACAATAACAATACTGTAAATCCTTAGGGTGGAATTCTGGGTGAGCCCCTACAAGACTCAACATAGAATTCATAGCACTGGAAGAGGGGGGGCCACAAGGCCCCTTAGTATCCCTTAGATCATGGGGTGTTCTGGGGACTGACAAAACCTGTAACGCAACTTTGACAGTCCAAAGGGCGTAAGTTACAGTAACCTCCCCAGGCTGCGCTCTGAGCTGCAGGTGCTGCCCAAAATCTTCACGGTAGGTGGCGGGGAGGGCCTTCAGAAAGCAATCTTACTGTGCAACCTTGTTCTGCCTGCATTGGGGGAATCCTCTCCCACAGGGCTTTTCGGGTTCCTTTATGCCCCTCTTGTGCTTTTACCCAGTGTAAAGATCAAGCAGGGGTGAGGCCTGCATCTGTAGTGCTTCTTTTAGTGCTTCAGAATGTTGTGTAGTATTATTACCCCTGCTTTACAGATGAGAAATCTGAGGTACCAAGAGGTTACGTGACTTGCGCCAGGTCACACTGCCGTGGCCTGACCCAAAGCACATTGATGTCCGAGTTTTAAATCTTTCCATGGATTTCAGTAAGCTTTGCCAGAGATCCCTAGTCTATGGCAGACCTGGGAATGCACCTCAGATCCTATCTGCTGCCTCATGTGAGCTGGGATAACTTGCATGTGTAAGAGTTTGTAGAATCAGGTCCTGAGAACCCAGCAGCAGTGGAGAATGTTAAGGCAATGCTATAAATATTGCCCAAGAAAAGAGAACTAAGGCGCAAGCAGAAAGGTTCTGAATTTAAAATTATTGCGCCTGACAGTGAAATATTATGAAGATATATGGGAGTAAAGAATGAGAAACTCCAAAACAACCAATGCTTGAGATGTTTCTTTTATCTAAAATATAGCTGGCTAAATGTTTCACATAGAACAAGTCCCAGGGAACATAAATCAGGGGATGTAAGTTGTTTTATAAAGACCTCAAAATATAAGTTCTTTACCTCCCACATTTTTAGACCAAATATTTTAACTGGAAAAGTATGTGAGACAATAAGCGTACATATTACCTAAGTCTTTAATGATTGCTCTGACCAAACTGCTTTGTTCTATGCCCTTGGTTTAGTGGCTATATACAAGGAAAAGAATTTTTTTAAAAAAGCACTGCAGAAAACATTGATGGTGGAAAAATTGTGAGCTCGAGTGACAGTTTGAAAACAAGAAATGTGTTGTGACAGCTGTCTGTCACCTCTGGGAAGTTGTGTTAGGGGCGGGGGTAGTGAGGGAAGCAACATAACTGTGCATTCCCTGTGCAGACTTTGTTAAATACAGCCTCTGGGGAATGCCAAATATTAGCCCTGGGACTTTCTATAAAGGGAAATGGGGTGAATTAAGTATCTCCTCTGATTTTGGAGCAAAAATCCACACTTGGCTTTTGCTCCCACCATATTCACTGTTATTAGACACAGGGTGTTTTTCTTCCTGAATTACGCTTTTGATCCCCAGCTTAGTTCATGTATAGGAAACAGAATTAGCTCGCTGCAGTAACAATCAACCCACTGGGGCCCAGACTCCTTTCCGAAGGAGAACAGGGTAAAAAGACAGAGAGGAACTGGTATGGTTCTGCTGTGCAAAGAGGCAGCTCTCACGCATGGCTTTTGCACACTCCTACATGCCAAAGAACTGTACATCATGGGGGCACTTAGCTGTGTTAGAATAGGGAGGAGGCAGAGGATCCAGATGACAGAAACTGCAAAGGAGAAGTCTCTTGTGCTATGAGTGGGAGTGGCAAGACTGAATAGAGTGGGAGAGAAGAGATCATTGCTAGGTGAGTAGATAAGGGGCTATAGAGACGGGAGGTTAGTAAGGTCAGCTGGAGAGAGTCTGTGGAGGGTTTTAGCAACAAGGAGAGCGGGTTCCTGCCTGCGGGAGCAATGGAATTGTCTGAGGATGTAGAATGATGCGGTTGCTGAATTGAGATTAGACGCTATCTAAACCTTCCTAAAAGGCTCCTCATTTTTGATGCCTGATATTTCTGTGGCTGTGGTTTCTGCAGATGCAAACCGTAACGTGGGGACATGTCTCTCCCTTTTGCAAGGCTCCCTGATAAATCCTTTCCCTGTCTTTGTAACACTTGGCCGCACTTTCTTTATTTCATATTTTTTAAGGCTCACATAATGGGAATGTGCTGAGCAGCACGAATCTGACTTGGGAAGTCAGCCGACCAGGGGGTGTCCATCTATGAGCCGCAGGAACTCCAGCAGGTTTTCTCCCCACCCATCAGAATCAGCTTGGATTCGGCATTTTGTCTCATTTTGCTATCTGCTTTATTCCTGTGTCTGAGAAGGGAGGATGTCCTGAAGCCTTGACATGGCTTGCCACATGAAACCACTTCCTTGCTATCCAAAAGTTCAGAACATCTGTCTTAATTTGTCTGGCCCTCAGTACTGCACTCTTGCAGAACTTGAGAATTTACTGCTTGTTTTTGCAATGAATCTCCCTCACCAAGAGTAAGGGGGAAATCTATGGTGTTCAAACTTTTCTCTCTTTCTGGTTCTCGAAACATTTTAGATCAAACATGACTCTGACTAATAACAGTGTCTCAGGCCAGGTCTTGCTCTAGAAACTTTTGCTGATACAGTAATGTCAGTTACAGGTGTGATTTTTTTTTTTATCCACAGATAGTAGGTCAGATTCTGATCTCAGTTACACCAGTGCAAATCCATGCTATTCTTTGGATTATACTAGATTTACACTGCTGTAACTGAGATCAGAATCTGTTACAGGAGTGCTCTATATCTGTATGTAGGTAAATAGTTAATTAACGGATAAAGTGTCAGTAAATGGCACTCAGGAATATGGAGCATAGTTCCTGGATTTTGTAGTGTAGACCCCATAAAACTTGTTGTTGTGCAGCTCTTATATCAGCCCTCAACAGATGGTTCCAGCTGATGAGACGATAGCTGTATTCTGGGATGGATGAACTGTGATGTCAAAACTAGAGGAGGATGGTCCAGTGGTTGGCGACTAGCTGGAGACTTTGGTTCAAGTTTCATGTTGCCAGGGCCAGATTGTGAACACCTTGCTCACAGGGATGAGGACAAATGGTGCCCCATGAGTTGATGGGACTACTTGCCCACTGGTGGGAGGAAGGAGTTAGCAGTCTTGCCCGCTGTGATTGTACAGATCAGGAACCCAGATAGCACTGAGTGCAGGGAGTTGCCTAAAACAGTGACAGTATGTCCCAGCATGCCTGGCTGAGACCATTCCAATTCAGCTGCTAATATACTTCTGGCTTTTGGCCCTAATCTTCCACTCTGCACAGAGTCCCCGGTCCTGCAACTCTTTATTTTCAGGCAGCCACGTACATTGCCTGGAGTCCCACGGAAGCCAACAAGGCTCCATGCAGATGCAGGGATCAGCCCCCGCACAGAGTCAATTTCAAGATTGGGGCCTGAAGGCCATTGAAATCAGTGAGAGTTTTAATCTGAATAAGGAGCACGGGATCCGACCTCTATATGTAATTAGCTCTCCCCAAATTAAATAATGTTACTTAAAGAACTAAAGAGCCTCCCATAAAAACATGCTCTGAAATGTTCAGCATTGGAGCTAGTGCCACTGGTTTGATTTATGCATGTTCGTTTTATTTTCAGTTTATACTTGAAGAACTGTGTACATGTCATAAGCAACCAAACGGGTGGGATTTTTTTTTTTCCAGAAGCCACAGATGTAGATTAAAAACACCAATATTTCATGAAATTGCCCCATAATTTTTTTTTTCACTAGAATGTCATGAGGAATTCCCTAATTTCTAACCTGCTCCAGTTGGCACCAGCTCACATCTGAGCTCTAATATCAGTGGAGTTTGTAAAGTTTCCAGTTTTTCTGATGAGAAATTACATGAAACCAAAATAATTCTTTCCATGGAGGATTTCACTGCCACTTTTATTTCTAATATTCTGCCTCCTGGATTAGAAACCCTTTCTTGGGTATCTGTTTTTTCATTGGCTGTATTAGCTACCACTATTTACAATACATAGGCATCAACCCAGCATTTCATTTCTAAAGGAACTTGATTCCCTAAATGGAGTATCAAACATTCTGACTGCGTGTTCCCAGACAATTAATTGCAGATGGACCCTCCAATACAGTTGCACAAATCTCCTTAAATATTTCTAGTGACTGGAATGCATTTTGAGATATTCCCTAAGTAGTCAAATAAATATCCATCATAGAGAACTGGCTGTGGATAATTAAAGTGACGCGCTTCTTCTGGATAGTTATATTGCTAATGATCTTCAAAATCTGGACCAAACGTCTGCTGCTTGGATTTTTTTTCTTCTGTTCAAGTACCAAAGAGTGCTTCGGGGATTTTTTGGCAATGGTTTTAGAGCAGGAAAATAGGAAATGAACTGGAAAATTTGAAGACTACAGCAAACAAGAAAATTCTGGAAGGAACACACTATATAGAAGCACCCTGGCCATTAATAATATGGAAAGATTTCATTAAGAACAGAAAAGAAAAAAGAAAGTACTGTCAGTATCACTCCACACCGGAATTCTGCAGCAGGCTAACTTACAGAATGAGTTATTCCGAGGCCTGGCTGCCACAGCACTGAAAATTCCACTTCTCAAAAAGAAAAAAAAAGTCAGAACTTTCTAATGTGGGGCAACTGGAATTTTTAAACAGTCGTGCCAAGGCTGGTTTCCTGTGCCCTGAGCCCAGATAAGTGGAGTTTTCTAAATAGTTTCATTGTGACAGAATTTGTTGGGCCTGGTTCATTCTCACCCTTGTGCAGGTGTCAGTGCAGGGACTAGTGTGTGTGTGTGTGTGTGTGTGTGTGTCTTTTAGTGACTGCAGAGTTCAGTGCAGCCCCCAGACAGGCTAGTGTAGCCCTGCGTTGCGCCCCTATTTTAATAGCCATTATAAGCTACTTTGGGGTGCAGAATTGCTATGGGGCAGGTCCACTCTGGCCCATTTCTGTCCCCAATTTGTCCCCTCCATGTTCCACGCCTGAGTCCCCACTATGCCCACAGCGCCTGCAGAGATGGCACAGAGGTGCCTGGCATCTGAAGCGGGGGCATAAATCAAGTGTGCACTTACACCCACCCTACAACCCCTTTCCAGCTGCTTGGCTTTTGCAAAGGGCTGTAGCAGGATGCTGACTCAATTCTGTTATTTCTTCTTTTCCGCTAAGCCTTTTGCCTGAGATCAGCCATAGGGCCTATCATCCAAACTCCTCTTCACATCAGCAGTCCTATTGGCCTCAGTGGGGCTAGTTGTGAGAGGAAGGATTACATGTGCAACTAACATGTGCAGGATTGGGCCCTTCATGCATTGATTAGCCTCAATTCCCATGGACTTGAGAGCATTTGGTAATTTACAGGACTGGGTGTTTATATCTGACATATCCTCTGTTGGAGGATTAGCTGGCTCTGGTACTGGGACAGGTTCTGACCTAATCAGTCTTTTCCCATCTCACTGCTCTGATCCTGTGATTGTCAGCAAGGTTAATAGTACTTTGCAAACCTGTTGCACTTTCTGTTTGCAAGGCACTTTTCACAGTCACCCATTGATCACTCACTTCACTTCACTTCACTTCACTTGTTGTGGCTTCCAAGCTGCTCACCCCTCTGTGCCTCAGTTTCCTGGTGTGTAAAATGGGGATAAAAATGCTAACAGACCTCCAAAGGGAGTGGTGAGACTTAATGAACTCTTGTTTGTAAAGTGATGCGAATTCTTTGGAAGGAAGGTGCCATGACGATCATTGCTCAGATAGGATCTGCTCCAATTAATTGCAAAGGAAGTAACTTCCTAACCCGCTTTTCTGTATGCTTTCCCCCAAAGGTCTGACTTCTGGAGGTGCCAGTATACAGTAATCAAATGATGTGCAACTCCTGATATAAAAATGAAATGAAGTGCACACAGATCGATTTTACTGTATTTAATCATTGATTTGTTTATGTATTTATTTGTGGGCAAACAAACTCCATTAATATTTCAGCCAAAGGACACCTTCTGTGCCATGCTGCATGGTCTGCAATGGGCCATTAGATGAGTGGCATTAGGACACAAAGGTGATTGTAGTTCAAATATAGGACAAGGGGCTAGAATTCTATCCTGGATTCTTTCCCCTGCTGTCCCAATGAGTCATTATTTGGCCTTTGGAAAGCCACTTAACCTGTCTCTACATCAGTTTCTCCATCTGCGAAAGAAGGTGACCAATATTCACAATAGCCCTGTTAATTAGAGCTAATTTGGTGGGGTGCTGGATGCCCCATTATTAATAATTATTATTTTGTATTATGGCAGCACTTACGGCTCCAGCTGAAATCAACGTCACCCTGTTCTAGGCAGTGCGCAAACACCCAGCAGGAGACAGTCTCTCCTTCAAAAAGCCTAAAGTTTACATGAACAAGACAGACAAAGAATGGGGAACTGGTGCACAGAGAGATCAAAGTCTCACGGGGAGCATATGGCAGAATGCAGAATTGACCCCAGATCTCCTGAGTCCCAGGCCAGTGCCTTAATCCTAAAGCCATCCTTCTGCCTCTTACTGGAAACTTCCATTGAAGGTAAAAGGCAAGATTAATTTTATAGGCACCAGCAGGAACCAGGCTCTGGCCCCTGCGTGATGGAAAGTCTGCCTGGCGAGCAAGGATTAGGAGCAGCTGCCCACAATCCCCACTCTGTTGGAGCAGGGAGTTTAACACCAGCTAATGTAGCCCACAGATTGGGAGGACTGGCTGGAGAAGGGGCAGAGCAGACTGGCCAAGAGATGTGCAGATTCTGGAGCCCTAGTTAGATTCTAAAGCTGCTCTTTCTCCACCAGCAAATGGTGGAAAGTGAGTTTTTGTCCCGCCGCCCATTGTTTGTTGAGGCTGTGTGCATGTATAGAAAAGGAAAATCCAATGGGAAAGTCAAGCAAATGGGAACTTACTTTAGGGGCAGTGGCAGGAAAAAAATTGTCCGTGGGTCAGGACCAGAGTTGGTCAGGAAATGGGGACTTCTTCCACAGAAAATGTTGATGAAAATGAAAAAAAAAAATATTGTCAAAGAACCAAAAATGCTCAGCTGAAAATAAAGAAAAGGGCTTTGGGTTTTCAGTTTTTCAATTAAAATTTTCTGCAGGAAGTGGACACTTTTTGTGAAAAAATTGTTGCTTCCAAAACCCAATTTTCTCAAAAAAAACCGCACCCCATCTTGAATGGAAAATTTCCAGTTGGCCCTAATAAGAAGAGTGCGTTCAGTTGTGCACAGTGAAGGGAATTCAGCCCTGCACAAGGACTTTGCACTCAAGTCCCACTTAAACCCTCACTATAAAGTTTAAATGAGACTGAAGTGGTGGATTGGCTTTGTACTGGCCCTCCACACTGGGTAAATTTCTTTCATTGTCCCTAGCCTTCAGGTTTGGGCAAGAAGCCACAACCATAGGAGCTCACCCTTGAGCTATTGTAACCAGTGTCTATTTGCATGGGATAAAAAGGAACTGGTGCAATCAGAAATGAACAAAATTATAGCAAAGTAGTGCAAGTGTATGCTCGTGAGCCTGCGGAAAAGTAGAAGGGGAAAAAACCTCATTTACATCAGAAATGTTTATCTGCTCAGCTGTGCCAAGGCCCAATGAAACACACAGAACCTGTAAAATTGTTTTGTGGAAGACAAACAATTCTCTGTAGCCTTTCATCCCTCTATAGTACATACCTGCCCATTCTTCACTGGTGCTCCTCCTCTCCTGCATCAGAGCACTAGAAAGGCTCACAAGTGCCCAGAAAGTATCCGTTATCACAAAGGTTTCGGTTTCTGTCTAGCTAAAAATCTACTGAATTTAATATGTTTTTTGTTTAAAGAATGGTTTTGTTCTTTCTAATCCCCTATGTGTGATTGTCTGTACTCCCCAGGTCTGTTCTAAGCAGAGTACACCGCATTAAAATACCCACCGCCGCAAAGTGCAGCAGAACAAGGTATAATACCTGCCTTTGTCAGAAGTTTTTGCAGTTATGTCACATCCTATACATCACATTTTTGGAGGAAGGTGGTTTGGTTTGGTTTTGGTTTTGCAGTGGATTTTAAAATATCCTCTCTGCTCTGGAAACAGAGCTGCCAACAGCCCAAAGTAAATTTATTATTTGTCTTTTACATATTTCCAGTGCTCGTGTGAGGAGATATAAAAATAATGTTAGCAGGGTGGAGGAAATAAGGGAATCCATAAATTAGACATGTCACCTGTATTCCGTGAAGGAGAATATACCTCTGGGACATCCATCTGTTCACTCAGTAGTGTAATAAAGATTGTCCTATCTGAGCCACATTTACCAATATCTCTGACTATCAGAAGTGCCATTTCCTGAGCAGCCCCCTGGATAGTGAAACATACAGCAGCTACAGTGTGGGAGTCACATGGCATTAGGGGGTAGCTGAGCACCTTGCCTGGAATTGTCATAGGATTTGCTCTGTAGAATAATCATTTACATTAAGAGCCTTTCATCATGAAGGGTCTGCAGGATCCATTGATTTCATATCGGATGCACCCTATTCTATTCTATTCTATTCTATTCTATAGTTTCTTGTACAGCTCTCATCACCATCGTATCTGGGCATCTTCCAGCAGTGCTTCAAACAACATTACTAACATCTATCATGTGTTCTTTCATCCTGTCCTCAGAGGGAGAAGCATGTGCAGTGGAGTGTCTTGTTTTAGTAGTTTTATTTATTTTCTATATCCATATTGCTCTCTGTTTATGTTAGAGAAAGCACCTCCCACAGTCTATTGCAGGAACAGGACCTAAATATCAGAACTGATTGAAAAATGCCAATATTTCTTTCCACAGGATTTTTTTTTTGCTGGGGGGGGGGGAGTTCCTAAACCACCCCCTCAACATCAGTTTTTTCACTGAAAATTAAAAACTAGCAATTTTTTTTGTTTTTTGAAAACTGATCATTTTTACCAAACATCAAAAATCTTTTGGTTTTGGATTGAAAAAGTGGAATTTTTTGGAAAAAAATGTTTGGGTCAAAAAGTCACGCTTCATCAAAAATATGTTTCAACAAAGCAATTTTCAATCAGCTCTACTGTACATAAAGGAATCATTTCTCCCTCCACTGAAATGCAGCCAGCTCTGTGGTGGAATGTGGTAGCTATTTCACAGCACACAGCAGAATTGCACAACAGCTTTGAAAGGACGTGAAGAAGAAGAAGAACATACGCATTTGAAACTACTTTGTGAATTCAGGATTCCAAACGGGAATTTTTTCTGGGGCTAAACCCCATCTCGACTGCTGAGAACATACCTGATACTAGGGATTTCTCTGCTCACCTTAGGCTACAAGGGTAGAGCTGATGTGGTTCTAATTTTCTTGCCATATTTTTTTGCATACTTCTTTGAAATGTGTTGTATTTAATTTGCCTTACAGAATGCACATTTCCCAATTAATACGTCCAGGCTAGTCATATATTGTGGATTAGAAATACGTTTGGTCAGAAAAATGTGCTTAGAAAAGACATTTGTGGTGGCAATTTTCTCTCACCCCTGTGCGATTATTGATACTCCCCTAAGGGAACTCATTATAGACACAAAACTGCCATCACAGCCTTCCCGGTCACCTCTGCCTGTTGCATATACAATCTATGGCTCACTGAGAATTCACTCAGTTGCAGGGTGCTAGAATCTAATTGCATCAACCTTTCTGCTATAGACATCGCTTTCCATTTACACTATGTGCAGTAGTGTTACAATATCTAAAGGGGGAATAGCCTGGTGCAGCCAGATAAATTAGGCCCACCTGGCTATGCTCAGCTTAATAAATGAGAGCACCTCTTTCAATTAACCAATGATATAGGCATGCGTTGAGCAGCACCAAATGGAAGCAGTTTGCTTTTGTTTGAGGAGGTTGACTCTGATCTGTCTGTGTTGAATCACAAGCCTGGTAGACTTGTTAACCTGT
This sequence comes from Trachemys scripta elegans, assembly GCF_013100865.1. NCBI lineage: Eukaryota > Metazoa > Chordata > Testudines > Emydidae > Trachemys > Trachemys scripta. Next base: position 4,452,698 of record NC_048316.1, on the reverse strand, counting down.
TTAATGTGCCTTCTTTAACTATTTTGAAGCAATGACCTTGGGGCTTCTTGGCAATAATGGGAGCAGGCTGTGCCCTCCTCAGACAAAGCTCAAAATACAATCTTTTTAAATGCATCTGCCCTGTGTGTGTGTGGAACTAAAATCTAAACCAAAATAGTGGTGCATCATTATACGCAGCTCCAGAGGAGTGGATCACACGCAGTTCTAGGGCTATGCTTCCTTTAGTGACTGTTGTCAGCAAGTGACCGTGTATTCAAATGAAAACCCTGCTGCAACCTTCCGCTGTGGTGCCATTACCATTCTACCAGAAAGGGTGCTCCCTGCTGTGGAACTGGTGGTGAAACGGTTCAAAAAGCTTCACGCGGCAATATCTCTCGTGGATTTGAGGGCCTTTGGTCTCGCCCCATCCTTGAAGTTATCATTGGGGGATCTAGTGCAGCAACTCCATTCCTCCAGGGAAATGTCCACGTGCCAGCATGGATGACCAAAAGAGCTGATGAAGACAGTGGCTGTGAGTAACAAATCTACCTTTTTTTTTTCAGAGCACTGGACAATGTAGAGCACTTCTATCCAACCTTGCTAGGCCCCCATATGTTTGTATGTGAGTGCCAATCTGTTCATGTTTCATTGCCAGGTTATTTCATCTGATCTGTTAAAGCTGTCTGGGCTTTTTGAATGTTATCCTGATTATGCTTCCATTTATTTAGAGTAGCTCCCACAGTGTGCCAGGAAGAGAGGTATTCCCTACCCTGAAGAGCTCACAATCTCCCAACAGGGGGATAAGCAGACAGAGGGGAGGGGAAAGGAAGGATAATTTTTGATGCAAGTCAGTGAAATTCAGTGTAAGCAGCACAGCAAAAATGGGCATTCAAGAAGAGCTTTAACAGGGCAGGGTATAGGCTTTGTAGATGGACTCAGGAATGTTGTATTGCCATAAAGTACTTTCTGATTTACTCTGTGTTCCCCTATCCCTTCTTACTGTGACCTAATTTGCTGTCAGTCCCACCTGATGGGGTGTGTTGAACCTCTGAACCATTGATGACTAGTTAGATTGGGTAATAACTGCAGATTAAAGGGTTTATAGAGACAGAGTCATTTATTCCCTCAGTAGCTGTTTTCTTGCCACAAAGCAGACTGGCAAACTTGCCCTGAATTAAAAAACCTTCCACCATGCTTTAACCATCTCCTGTGGATCAAAATATCATAGGTTCATACCTATCTCTGAGAGGGATACAGACCCCTTGTATATGATGAGAGTGCTTGACCACTAAAATCACTGCAGTGTATACAAGTACCCTAACTTTTCAGTACCCCTTCTCTGTGCCCTGGGGGGGAAGTGTGGAATTTTTCCTCCCCTCTCCCATAACTCAATAACTGATTTGTTTTCACTCAGATTTTCTCCAGAAAAGTTCAGCTCTGGGAGGAGATAAAGGACAGAAAGTTTAAGCCCCTGAAGTGTAAGCATATGAAACTAGAGAGCTAATGTAGAAAGTAGTTTAGGAAACCTTATCTTTTAGTAGGTACCACTGTCAGCTGCTACAACTGAAATGCAGCCAACTCTGGGGTGGAATGTGGCAAGCATGCAACTATGTAACAGTTTGACAGGAAGTTAAGAGGACAACTTCAAAGAACATAATTATCCAAACTGCTGTTTGGCCAAAGCACCAGGGCTATCCCCACTTCTCCTGAAAAGTGTCATGGGCTAGGCTATCAACCCTGCTAAACCCATGAGCGTGTTATAAAATTTCCCAAACAAAGCTGTTTGTGCCGATAAACTTCCAGACACTTTATGTTGATCTGAATTATTTTGAGGCTTGGCCATTTCTAGGTCTTGCCAGATTGCTGAGTATATTTTGAGAGTGGAGGAGGGGAAAGACCCTGGCTGATTTCCGGATATAGGAGTCACATAAGAGTTTGCTGTTTTGCAAACTAGCATAGTTGAATTAACGCAAACAGCTGAGCTCAGACTGCTATGTCCTGATGTTAGATTCAATTTGACTTAATCAAACAGTTGACAAGTGTTTTCATTATGTGTTTTCTTTATGCCACATGAGGGAAAATCCCGGAGAGTGGGTTTAGCATGAACCAGGAAAGGAGAGACGTCTTTAGAATTTCTGCTCGGTCCTTACCAGTGTTTCAGTGCTTCACTTGAGGACCAATTCCATTACCTAGCAGAAGCCATGATCTTAAAGTACAAAAGTGGAAGGAAACCATCACTGAAATCTGACTGAATATTGCTAGGGAATTGTGTTCTTCTTTGGGAATAATATACAGCTGACTACAAATGCATCTGCTCCTATTAAAAATACAGCTGCTTTCTCATTGCATTTATTGTTTAATTCATTCATGTTGCTTGTTGGAAATGCCATCATTAAATTCCTTCTGGGCTCTTGCTTGTTTTAAAGAAAACTCTCCTTGGAAAAGAGACTTCTCTTTAAATTTAGCACAAAAGAAAATCCCAATAACATTTATTTATTGATCGGGGCATGAGAGATTTAAAGATTTAAAGCTAGCTTTGTAATTTTGTTCCCCTCATAAAAAATGCTTAACATTTCCCCCCAATTTTCAGAAACAGTATTATTTCAAATGTATGTGACCTGTTTTTTTCACTCGCCGTTTAAGGGTGAGTTCTAAAATACTGATTTTGTCCATTCAAGTGGCAATCTCACGACGTAGCACGGTGTACGTAGAACGCACTGGGGAATTTGTGTTGCAGGTCCCCCTCTGTGCCAATCCACAGAGGATATGAGTTGTTGCAGCCCTCTGCTATACTTCTTTAGCTCAGTCGGTCGTGGCTCATGTTAGCTCTGGAGGTCCTGTTCAATCCTGGGTGTGTCGGCTAAAAGGGCAGTCCTAGCATATGCTTGATTCAGCTTGCAGAACAGGAGCTTTTTAAGGAGCAAACGCTTACATGAGTAATTTCATTGAGTCAATCAGACAGTTCGCATGCTTGGAGTTGCTCACGTGTGTCTGCAGTATCAGGTCCTAAGCGCTGACAATTTTTGATCATCACCAACACACAAGGGTTTGGGATTTTATTGTAGGGGGGATGTGTGTTCCTGGCTTTTGTGTGTGTGTGTGTGTGTGTGTGTGTGTGTGGGCGGGGGGGGGAAGTATCTAGAAAAGGATGGTGAGAAATATGAATGTGTAGTGACCTGTGTGATGAGAAACTACGCAATTTTAGCATTGGTTTGTGTAGGCATAAGTGGAAGAAGGAAAATATTGAGTGTTGGTTTGCTTGGGGAACAGGCAGAGCTTGAGGGAATGACATCACTGGGAACATAAATCTTGTTTTGTTAGATTTATTTATGTTCAGATGCGGAGTCTTGAATGGTTTTGCTTAAAGTGATAGTTTTCCCTTTTTAGTGAAAGGTAGGCTGTGATAAACTGGTCCAGCTGTAAAAATTAAAGGCCGAGGTGAAGCCCAGATGATTATAACACAGAAATGCAGAGCCCTTTTCTGCCAGGACTCTCACTAAGGTAACTATTATATGAAGCGTCACAAATGGAGCAGCCATTCTGAATTATTTTTTTAAAGAAATAGCAGATACTGGTCATTTTCCCCCCTGTTGTGACCTGATTTAGGTTTATTATTTTGCAGTCATTCTTTACACCTTAATTGTGCCCTGCCAGACAGCATTTGGTGGTCAATATGCTTGCAGAATAACATACTTCACTGCCAGAACCGCTCATTCTGCTGAGCTTTATGACAAAAAAATTGATTAAAGTTCCGATTCCCTTGAAAACGTCAAGCCCTTTTGTGATCTTTAATTGGTTCACATTCTAGGTTGCGTAAGAGCAGAGTTAAAAAGCAGCTAGTAATCACGTTATAGAAAATACATTTCCCCCAATGACTGAGCACTGTCCCACTTGCTGTAATGCACCCAAATGACTGAAAGTGAGTAAGCCTCTCATTCACAGGAACTTATTTCCTAAAGAGAGAAGACAGCCACGCTGATGTAAGACATTTAAAATCACTGTATGGGTGACCTCATTCAATTATTTGTAAAGAAAGTTCTCAGGTCACTCTATTTAATTTTATACTTTTGAGGAATGAAACTATTGTCCCATCTCATTTCATAATCAATGAGCAGAACTGCAACTCAGTGGTAGATGAGCTACTGAAGGTATATCCATTCTGGGGTATTGAACCTGGACCAAAGGTAAGGGAAGGATCGGGAGTATGTATGAGGAAACAGTACTATTGGCACTGTTCTCTTAAAAGCTGCATGTCGCTGAATCTTGGAACATTTTATGTAAGCATTATTTTTTTAATCCGATAGCCAAAGGAGTGTTCAACACCATGGACAAGGAATCTGAAGGGGCCTTTTATATGTGACAACATATTTCTAATATTCACCACTTAATCTACAGTTAGCATGGCCCAAGCAACAGGAACCCTTGGGTCTGATCCTACCCTGCCTCTGTCCTTTGGCAAGTCACTTAACGGTTCTGCTACTGTTGGCCTATCTTTAAAAGGGGCATAATACTTGTGAATGTTAACCATCTAGGTAGGTAATTTGCTTTGAAAATGGAAAGTTGTTTATAGGCACTATGTATTGTTTTATTTTTGTTACATTGAGGTTCTAGGTAGCAATAATACCTAGCTCTTATATAGCCCTTTTAATCAGTAGATCTCAAAGCTAATATTTCAGCCGAATACGGTAAATGTTCTTAACATAGCAGGACTTGCAAAAATTGGGTGTACCGACTGTTCGTTGAATTAATTTAAATTGGCCACTCCCTGCACTGGTTCCCCATTGAACAAAGTCGAGTTCCAAGTCACTGTACTGATTTCTAAAGATTTGCATGGCATTGGGTCTTGCTACCTGAGAGAGTCCCCTCCTTCTATGACAATAACCTCACATGAGAGCTTCTCTCCACTGGAAAAATTAAGCTGCCAACAAATAGGGGATGCAAGACTTCCATAGAAGCAGGACAGAGATTGTAGAACTCAGTGGCAGGTGAAATAAGAATGACCATAAACCTCAGTATCTTCAGAGCTCACTGCAACACCTGTTTCTCTGACTTAGCTTTCCTGCGATTGCCCTCTCGAGCAGACCATCACCATCAGACTTTGTATGCGGATTTCAAAACCAAATCCCAACTGCAGCCTTAAGCATGTTTCTGCCAGCAGGGCTGAACAAGAGAGAGCTTTTTGTGTTGGCTTCTTGTGGAAAGTGTTCTGATAGAACAGGTGACATTATAAAAATCAAGAGCAGGAATTGCAGCAGATGGCTCAAGCAACCTGGCTAATGTACAGGGTGTCAGTTGTCTAGAAATGTGCACACTGACTAGAAAGTACATCACACGCTTTTAATAAAACAAAACAAAACAAAAACACGTGTACTTATGGGCTTCTTTCTATTTTACAGTGCATAGAAACGATGCCATGGCCTCAGAGCATTTCCTGGGGAATAATGCCATCTGGGGTCCTTGAGCGGCCACTTACACCAGCTCCTCTCAACCAATCGTTAGTGCTCAGCAAATGTCCTTCCTTTATGTTCTTGTTGCTTAAATATGTGGGGTGGGGGAAGAGAGAGGGGTACAAAAATGCTGATTCTATAAGTGCAAAAATAAACCCCCTGAAGATAATGGATTTCTGAAGGGCCTGCTTGCACATGTGTGTATCTACCTTTGTGGTGCTCTATAGTAAGTCATTGCTTTGTAGTGGTTTAGTGATATATGCTGGAACTGACATAAATGTACATACAGCCCTCTGTAAAATAGGGGTCTGATCCTATGTTCCATGTGCATCTAGAACTTCAGTGGTCATGTTGAGTATGCAAGAAAAGTGGGTTTTATCCCTAGGTCAACAAAATTGGTTATTTATTTTTGATGTATAGCTAAGGAGAAAAATGCTCCATGGACCCTGGGCAGATACACCTGGAACCTTTTTTTTCCCCTACAGTCATTATGCATGCAGTATATTACCCAAAAGTATCCCTTTGAGGTAGGCTGATGGGTACTTAATTCCTTCCTGAATTCAGCAAAGGCTGCCAGGAATGCACAGTACTCTTGTTCAGGGAAGTTTGATTGGAGTGGCTTCCAATCAATAGCATGAGGATAAAGTTAATTTAATACCCCTTCACTGGATAGCAATTTATTGGGGTTTGCTTCGTGCTTAAGTATATTAATCTAGCAAGTTTCTTCTTTAAACAAAAGTCTAGTAAACACTATTGTTCAGTGAGATTGTGTTTTAATTTAGATATTGGGTTCATTTTTACTTTCAATAACATATTGGTTGTAAAATCATTTGTTTCCTACACAAGATCTGAAGGAACAGAAGGTGCTTTTATGATGTATAGATTGGCTTGGAGGATTCAATATTTGTTTTATAACTTTTGATGGACAGATCACTGTTTATTTTTAAGCATTTTATCAATTTTAATGTTCACAGTGGTGCAAAATTATGGGATTTTTATGCTTTTTTTAAAAATCTATTTAAGTTTTCAGAGTTGTGAAATTATGCAATGGGGGCGGGATCAGGCAATGGCCGTAGACATTGAGATTCAACACTTTAAATCTTTATAACCATTAAACCACAAATTGTCAACATCACATGACCAAATATACCAAGTAAATGTCACTCAAAGTAGTCCTCAAGCAGCATTTGTCTTTCTTTGCCCATCTGCAAATTTAGATGATTATCAGTGGAAATATTTTTGGTAGGTTTGTGGGTATACAGTGAAATTGACATTTACTGACAAAAATCTAATCCTCCCAAGCCTACCCAATGCTTCACAAAACACACAGGATATGTCTACACTGCAACAAACACCCGAGGCTGGCCTCTGTCAACTGACAGGCTGGTCTGGCTCAGGCTGGAGCCTGGCCTCTGAGATCCTGTGAGGTGGGAGGATCCCAGAGCCCAGTTCTAGCCCAAGCCCATACATCTACATTGCAGTTTTATTGCCCTGCAAGCCTGAGTCAGCTGTCACGGGCCTGCAGCAGGTGTTCTATTACAATGTAGACATACCTACAGACACTACCCCCAAAGAGCCTGGTCTCTTCCCTTAACTTCAATGTGGAGGGAAGGTGAAGCCAGGGAGAAAGTGTGTGCAAGATTGGCCAATAGCTTATAAATGGAGCAGATCCTGGATAAGGAAGTGCAGAGACATTACTACTGGAATGAGCAAGTTGGAAAAAGGTAATAGGTTGGGGTGGTTGTTTTGGTTTTTTTTAACTTTTTGAATTTTTTCCCCAAAAATTTTCCACACCCAAGGTGTACTGCAATTTTTTGCAATTAATGTTGTAACCATTTTTCTAAGTGGAGTTTTATTTTAACTGCCTCAGAGTAAGCTTCTCACTGACTGTGACCCTCTGCTCTGCTAACAAAACTGCTCCATGATATTTTCCCCTGGGGGAGTTACCATTAGCTCTCAGGGTAGATAATTTGTGAAGCAAACCCTTAGTCAAATAAAACAGTCTGGTGATCTTATTTTTAAAGGGTTGATATGCTTTCAGCAGAAGGGGAAATCTGGAAAGGTTCTCTAATTCAGTGGCTCTCAACCTTTCCAGAACACTCTACCCCTTTCAGGAGTCTGATTTGTCTTGCGTACCCCAAGTTCCACCTCACTTAAAAATGACTTGCTTACAAACTCAGATGTAAAAATACAAAAGTGTCACAGCACACAATTACTGAAAAAAATTGCTGACTTTCTCATTTTTACCATATAATTATAAAATAAATCAATTAGAATATAAATATTGTACTTACATTTCCATGTATACTATATAGAGCCATATGAACAAGTCATTGTCTGTATGAAATTTTAGTATTTACTGACTTTGCTCATGCTTTTTATATAGCCTGTTGTAAAACTAGGCAAATATCTAGACAAATTGATGTACCCCCTGGAAGACCTCTGTGTACCCCCATGGGTACATGTACCCCTAGTTGAAAACCAGTGCTTTAATTGCCAATCTGTGTGCCCGTATATTGAGGGGGAGAAGGGATGTATGAGGCTTGATTTTTGGATACACAGACTGGGGTTCTCCTAGCAATGGATTAGGGCTCCTATCTCTGTTACACTGATCACTATGTGCTGAGATTTCAAACTACCCAAATCACAAAATCTAAAATAATGAATGAATGATCACTCAGCCTTGACAAAAGATCGAGACAGCAAGGCCAGAATTATTTTTTGTGCTGGTGGTGGTGGAGGGGGGTATGAACTTGGCGTATTCTTCCTGGATGCAGTTTACCTCTCAGAGAAGTCAAGTCTATTGCATAGTAATGTGTGTTCTTAATATTATTTGCTAGGACAGTTTTTCATGCATTCCTGCATCTAAATGAATTAGGATTTCCCATGGTTGGAAGAGTTCTGTTGGGTTCTGAGGGTTTTTCCTGGACTTGGGCGAGATGCAAACTGCGCCGGCCACTTGAGAAACGCTTCTAAGTACTTTCCCAGCTACAGCTATTCTCTGTCTGCTCCAGGACAGGAGTGTGTAGTGTGTGTGTGGTGTGTAGTGTGTGTGTGTGGTGTTTTTATTTGAAGGTTTTTCCCGGTTTTAGGGATGGATGTGAAAATGTTGCTGGCAGTGCTGTTGTGAGCCAGAGAGGTTCCTTCAGAGGTGGAAGAAAATAGGTGAGATTTGCAATAAATTTCTCTCCATTGCTGTTCCTTAGGAAATACCAATCTGATAGCTTTCTTTGATAGGATAACGAGTCTTGTGGATAAGGGAGAAGCGGTGGATGTGGTATACCTAGACTTTATTAAGGCATTTGATACGGTCTTGCATGATATTCTTATTGATAAACTAGGCAAATACAATTTAGATGAAGCTACTATAAGGTGGGTGCATAACTGGCTGGATAACCGTACTCAGAGAGTTGTTATTAATGGTTCCCAATCCTGCTGGAAAGGCATAACGAGTGGGGTACCGCAGGGGTCTGTTTTGGGACCGGCTCTGTTCATTATCTTCATTAATGACTTAGATATTGGCATAGAAAGTACGCTTATTAAGTTTGCGGCTGATACCAAACTGGGAGGGATTGCAACTGCTTTGGAGGACAGGGTCATAATTCAAAATGATCTGGACAAATTGGAGAAATGGTCTGAGGTAAACAGGATGAAGTTTAATAAAGACAAATGCAAAGTGCTCCACTTAAGAAGGAAAAATCAGTTTCACACATACAGAATGGGAAGAGACTGTCTAGGAAGGAGTACGGCAGAAAGGGATCTAGGGATTATAGTGGACCATAAGCTAAATATGAGTCAACAGTGTGATGCTGTTGCAAGAAAAGCAAACATGATTCTGGGATGTATTAACAGGTGTGTTGTGAGCAAGACACGAGAAGTCATTCTTCCGCTCTACTCTGCACTGGTTAGGCCTCAACTGGAGTATTGTGTTCAGTTCTGGGCACCGCATTTCAAGAAAGATGTGGAGAAATTGGAGAAAGTCTAGAGAAGAGCAACAAGAATGATTAAAGGTCTTGAGAACATGACCTATGACGGAAGGCTGAAAGAATTGGGTTTGTTTAGTTTGAAAAAGAGAAGACTGAGAGGGGACATGATAGCAGTTTTCAGGTATCTAAAAGGGTGTCATAAGGAGGAGGGAGAAAACTTGTTCACCTTAGTCTCTAAGGATAGAATAAGAAGCAATGGGCTTAAACTGCAGCAAGGGAGGTTTAGGTTGGACATTAGGAAAAAGTTCCTAACTGTCAGGGTGGCTAAACACTGGAATAAATTGTCTAGGGAGGTTGTGGAATCCATCTCTGGAGATATTTAAGAGTAGGTTAGATAAATGTCTATCAGGGATGGTCTACTGTCTAGACCTTGGTCCTGCCATGCAGGCAGAGGACTGGACTCGATGACCTCTCGGAGTCCCTTCCAGTACTAGAATCTATGAATCTATGAGATTAAACATCAGGCTGGTTTGGAGCTCTAGTGTGCTAAGGGGGTGTCTGTCCCTTACCAGGCTGCAGAGGTAACCCATACAGAGAAGAGTAGGGCACAAGAATGTTCAGAGATGGTTCCCAGTCAGGTGGGTAATTATGAATGACTCTGCCAGGTAAGTGCATTGGACGGGATTTTGGATCTGAACACAAAGGGAAACTCAGAGTAGGGTCTAGCTGTTGTCCTGCTCCTTTAGGCTCTGCTTTCAAGGGGTGATTATTGGAAAAATAATAGACATAGGCTGTTGTTGGCGGGGAGGGATGAACTCCCTCCAGCAGGTCTGGCTTAGGAGGCACCATGGTCCCATGGGATAGGGCCCTGTAAATCAGGAGACATGGGTTCTAGTCCTGGCTCTGCTGGGTGTACTTGGGCAAGTCATTCCCTTCCTGCCCAGTCTCTTATCTATTTAATTGCAATCTTTCTGAGGTGGGGCCTGTGGCCTGGTGTACACTGGGAACTTACATTGGCCTAGCTACATCTCTCAGGGTGTGGAAATCCACACCCCTGAGAGAGAGAGAGCTCTGCCAACCTAAACCCAGCATAGATAGTGCTAGGTAGAGGGAAGAATTATTCTGTTGATCTAGTACTGCCTCTGGGGGAGGTGGATTTCCTGTGCCCAACAGACGAACTCCTCCAAACAGCGTAGCAGTTCCACTGTAGACAGACCCTGCGTTTCACTGTGGGAGTGGACCTGACCCAACTGGGGCTTCTGGCTTTCATTCTGTTCTAAATGTTTTACTATTACTAGTGTCTTGAGCTCAGCAGGAAGTGGCCTGGGAGAAAAACCTGCAGCTTCCACCATCTGCCTCCTGCCTTTGTAGCAATGGGCAACTGTGTTTGTAGCATCAGCTTCCTCTGAGTGGCTGGCCTGGCTGCCCTTTGTCCGTGCAGGGACACAAGTTGGCTATAGGGCAGGAGTCAAAAGGGATGCAGATTTAGGGTGATGCGATGGGACCGAACCACCACCAATTCTTAGGGGTGCATAAACCGGCTCCCTTTTCCAATGAATCCTTCTCTATTCCAGGGGTGCGGGTCCCCACCACCTAAAACAGCTGTAGGACATATACTCTAGGGCTCCAGCATGTCTGTGTTCTTCTCTGCTAAGCAATGCCTCCTGTCTACACGGCTGTTTATACCAAGCTACCTGGACATGCAGTGTCTGCCTTACCTGTAGTCCTACCCCTAGCCAAGCCAAACCCTCTGGCATGTAAAGCTGCTACCTAACTTCTTAAATGCACAGAGGACATTGCTCACCCCAGCCCTTTCTCATCATCTTTGTGGCTAATTGTCTGATGGGGAGGAGGAAGTTTACTGAACTTGGCTAGGGCACAAAAAAGGTTAAAAGGCTCCCGTCCCTGCCTGGGTTTCCGTGAGCAGGGCAGGTCTCACCGAGGTGTCCCCCAGCAGAGCAGGATTGATTGCATCTTCTTAAGGTCACATCCAGAGTGGTTTTGCTCCAGGGCTTTCCTGGTTTCTGCACTTTTGTAGCTGGCTTGGCAGAGCAGGGCTCTTACTGTTTCCTTCCTATTGGATTAGCTCGTTGTGGGCCAGTAAAGCGCGTCTCCGGGCCTGGTTTTAACAGCGGGAGAGAGTTGGTTGGGACAGGGGGGACAGAGCGGGCTGGGTGCAGGAGCAATTGACCCGCCGGCGGGGAGGCGACTGGCCCGGATCCGTCTCCCAAGGGGCCTGTGTAGTCAGTACAGGGGGGACGCGGAGCGGGGTTGTAGTTTTGGTTTAAATCTAGTCGTGTTTGTTAGTAACTTTGTGACCACGAAGAAAGCGCTGAGGAGCGGCAAGAATCAACCCCCGCTTACACAGTTGGAGGGAGGTTTCCAGGCAGAACACCTGACCCACTCGGCACACTGCCACCCCTGCGTCTTCACGGCGAAAGGAGCCAGGGGCGTGCGTTAACTCGAGTTAGCTAGCTCGACGTCTAAACGCACCTTGCTCGCCGTGGGGGCGGGAGGGGGGTCCAGCCCAAGCTCTGAGGAAAGCGGCGGGGGGAGGGGAAGTCGTGCTTTGGGCTCAGACCAGGAGGGCAGAAGGGAGCTGGGTTCAGGGCAGACGGGCGCTGCCCCCTCGGCGCGCTCTAGCCTCTGTTCTCGCAGAATTCTGCTGCCATCTTCCGTGTCAACGCAGCCGAGACGCGCTAGAGCCAGAACCGAGGCGCGCCGGGCTTCGTGCCACGCCTGCCTTTGCCCTGGTGGGGGGACAGGGGGGAAGGGCAGCAGGCGCCCCCCCCCCCATGTCAGGTTCGTGCTTCCTTCGGTTCTTGGGCTCCTTTCCCGGAGGGGGGGGGGGCGTAGCGACCAAGACCTGGACAGAAATCGTCAAGAAAAACTGGCTGGAGAGGAACCCCCCCCCTCCACCCAACATAAGGGGGGCAAGGGGCAGCGGACACAGGATGGCGGGGGTCAAGAATCATGAGTCTCCTGATTTGAACGTTATTGACAACGGTCTTTGTAAAAGCTAGTCAGTCACTGGGGTCATCTACAGCCCTTCCCTCCTCCAGACCCGGAGCCGTGGAAATGACCACGAGCCTTGGAGGAAAACTCCCGTGGGTTGGAGTCGAAAATAACCTTCCCATGGGGTTTTTCGGAGCCAGCCCAGAAACACGAGCGGAGAAGTCTATCTATGCGCTGGCCTGTGTAGACAGAATCCCAGGCGTGATGAATAGCGGGTCGTGGTTAGGCTTCGTCTCTACTGTGGCCTTTTGCAGAGCGTTTTCCCGTAGGGCCAGGCGGAGCTAGACGCCGCCATGTCAGTGCAGGAACCCTTGCCTAGAGGTTTGGGTTCAGCGAAGCAGGAGAAGGGAGCCAGCCCCGGTCAGAGCTCAGTAGCTGGGTACCCCGTCTTTGCCCGTGGGCCATGGTGTTGTAGGCACGCAGGGCTGTCTGGATGGGGCCAAGCTCTGGTGGCATAGCCTCTCCAGGCATGTGATCGGGGTTCCTGGGAGGTGTTTTCCAAGCCAAAGACCCCCTTTGTCGCATATGCTTAGCCCGCGGTCCGCATTTCTCTCCCTGTAGCGCCTGGGTAAATCAGGCACCCCCACCGGTGAATGAAAGATCACTGCAAAATCACCTCGCACTCCATACGTTTCCCCCTCCCGCCTACTCCTTTGAATTATGCCCTTCACTACCTTCAATTTGAAAGGGAGTTATATATATATATATCAAAAAGCTGCTTTGTGTCCTAAATGAATAAAATATGTTCATGTCCCATCAGCTCCCTGTTTGCTCCCATTATGCACCTTTCTAAGAAAAGGAGTTAATCATAAATGGGTTCCCACGGGCATTTTGCACTTATCGCCTTCCCAAGAGGCAGCCAAAAAGTGGTTCAACTTCCCTAGTTTGCTTGGCTTGGATCTTCCTTTTAGGAACGCCCCCCCCCCCCCCAAAAAAAGAGGAGAGACCCCTTTGCCTGTTAAACAAATGTAGAGTGCACAGAAAGGATTGCGGGTGTGTGCATTTTTTTTTCTACAGAGATGCGGTTAGAATCTCCCTGGGCATATAAATAATCAATATCCAACCTCTCTTTGCCTGCAGATGATCAGTACGTAATTGGCACCCAAACGTTTTTCAGGTGGGACTTGGAAGAAGTCAGGTTCTTTCGACAGTCCTAAGCTATCGTCTTGAGTTGAAATAATGAAAATCAAAGAAAGGAGCATTGGGGAAAGTCCTGGGTCTTTTTTCCCCCTTGTTTGCTAGTTTTTTTTTTTAAGTTGATAATTATGCCTTCGGAAAGGCTGTGCTTGGAAAGCTCTTGCAGAAGAGTGATTCTAAGAGTCTAAACTGTGCAAAAAGAAATCGGTGATGTTTTATTTTAATCTTTTTTTTTTCAGGCGTGCGAGTTTGTGCTTTAAAAATCAGTTTTCAGGAAAAGGCAAGAACAATGCAGCCTTTTAAAAAATCTGCAGACTTCTGAGAATATGCTTCTCTTCTTTTACCTCCCCCCCCTTGATTGAATACACCGGATTTCTCTTCCTAGCAAAGGGGAAGGTTTTGTTCGTTTTGGACAGTCTGTGAATACTGTTCTGAAACTTCTTTCAAGTGAGAACTGAAGAGGGAAATGTTAAGTTCTAAGAGGAGACAATACGTTAGCATCTTTGAACTGAGTCCCTTGCATGCAAATAAGGCTGTGGGCAATTTTGGGCAACTTTAATTAGAAGGTGGAAACGTGAAGTTAAGGATACGTAACAAAGTGAATCTAGAGTCGCCGCTCCCACGTTCTGCAATGTGGATTCGTGCTGTGTGTGTGGGGAGGGTGTTCTCGGTCTCCCCTTTCCCCATCCAACCACGCAAATCAGAACGTTTGGAGCAATGCGGATCTTGTCTTCATCCCCTGTAGCCCACTTCTCCGATTCCAGGGATAAAGTGCGGACCCCCCTGACCGTCAGAGACCGGACCCGTCCACCTGTAAATGCTCAGCCCTGGACCCTCTATAGGGAGTCGAATGACACAGGCAGTTACATGTGCTGGCCTTACCCTTCCTGGGCGAGACGGGCCACTCCTGCCTGCCACATGCCAGCGCTGTAGAAAGACAGGGGGGAACAGCAGCATCTGTCACCTTTTCAGAGCCAGTGTCGGTTTCTTTAGGTAGGAAACCAAAAGGCAGAACCTTTTGCGCCCTCCCGCATCTGAGCTGGCATCACCCCGCCAGCTGCTTTCCTGGGGGGAGGGTTGCTGGTTTGGGGGGGGCTGTTCTTTGCTACACCCTGTGCTAGGCTGGGACGTGGAGCTCTGCTTCCTTTAGCCCGCCCTGCTGTCCCTGGAGCCGAAACGGACTTTCATCCGTTTCTTGCTCCCCACTCCACCGCTTCCCCTCGGAGGGTCTCCCCAATAATGCCACTGTTCTGGGGGCTGCTCTGTGCCCTACAGGCTAATACAACCGCGCTCTGGGAGCCAGGCTCCGTACCCCGCTCCAGAAGGCAACTGCTCTTCCCGGAGCGAAGGCAGCCGCGGTTTATGTAACAATATAATTCGGATTGATTCTTGCAATGGGCGCATGGGCTGACTTTGAGTGACTTCGGGGCGGGGGGGGGGGTATTTTATTTTTTGCAGATCCTGGCGCAAATCTGAAACTTGCAAGTTAGTTTAAATGTGGAACAGGTTTCCCGGAGCGCGGGGGTCGGGGTAATCATCGATGCAATTTTTGCAAAGTGAGATTCCAACCTGAACATTATCCCTTTGCCTTTCACTTTCCCCAGTGATTGGGCCAGCCCTGGGGTTATCTGTATCTTCAAATGAATAGAAGGGGGGAGTGTCCCCAGAAATATGGGCTCTCTCCTAGTCAGATCTACATTCCTCAGCCCAGTAACTGGAAAACAACCCCCCTCCCCCAGCTCAGGGGGAGTCTGTGCGCCTGCATAGCCTTTCCCTTAATGTGCACTTTATTTTATTTAACTTTCTTGTGTTTCTTTTCTTGCCTCAAGACAAGCTGTTCTAGTCAACTGCCTCTCCCGGCTTCCAGGGCACTCGCGTGGCGACTCCGCGTCAAAGTTCTGAAATAAATCCATCCGGTTAAAGTGTCTGTCATTTTCACCTACCGATCTCCCCCCTCCCTCCCCCCCCCGTTAATGTCTTTCTCCCCCTCTGGGGGATTGTGTCGGGCTGGGCCCAGCCAGCCCGGGATGACTTTTCATAGCTCTTGGCTGTGTGCAGACCCTTATTGGAATGAGTGGTCAGACTGCTCATTTCCCACAGCCATAAAAGGTCCTGAACTCAATTAATGGCTAATAATTATACAGCTAACTCCGCTGCAGCCATCATTAGCATGGGGGCGAAGGCATGTACACGGAGGGGACTCACTCCATATGCAGCAATGTTAATTGCGGTAGCCGAGTCTCAATATAGGGCGAAAGAAGGTTGCCCTGTTCTGTCTTCGTCCATTGGCCCCGTTTTATTTATACTGAGAAGAAAGGAAGGGGACAGTTTACACACGATCCGTGGCGCGGACTCCTCATTACGTCCTCCTGGCTCTCCGACTTTGAAGCCAACATTTTTTGATTAAGAATCGTTGTTAATCAGAATTAATTAGGAACAATAGAGCGAACCCCACCTTCGCCCCCGCCCCTCTCCCCACACACCCTCCAGGTTCGGTGCTTTGCCTTCTCGGGGGAATTCGCTCCCTTGTTCTCCACAGGCAAACAATGCGTGAAACTCAACACAATGCCGGCGATTTCTTCTCTTTGACACGTGTCTTCAGAGAAACTGGCTCTGGTGCTGCTTTGATCTGTGTGGAGAAAAATGAGGGGAGGAGGGGTTTGACTTTTCAGGGGTAAAGATCTAAACGGATCTTCCTTTAATAATTGTTACGAACATAACACTATCTGGGAAGGCATCAGCTCTTTTGCAGGATAGTAAATTAAATCTGCACGCAGTTCAGTTTAAACCTCCCGTTCTCTCTCCCTCCCCCCCCTTAATTAAAGAAACTCCCCTCTTGAGTTACAACCCCCCTGGTGCCCGGTTTGCTGGCTATTAAAAAATGGATCTACATTTTTGTTTCAGGCGAATGGAGGAGGGATAAGGTGTCGAGCTCCCTTCGAGAATTAATTTTTGTACGGATGTAGATTTTCTGGGTCCCTCTCGGTCCTGTAACCCCTGCAAATCAACACACTTCACTGAACGCTACAGCATCTGCCTTTGAAATAGGTGGAGAGTTGAGCTAATTTTAAGCAAACAGGGACGTTGAATAGAGAGTTTGGGTATTTTAGAAATTATGTATCTCGGTAGGAAAAAATGTTTCTCCCCCCAAAATGGTTTTCGTTTGCGGCAGAGCGGCTAAATTATTATAATGCACAGGCCTGTCAGAAAAGAATTCCAAATCTCCTAGCAGGGCTGTGTAACAGTCTGTCCTGTTACATCAGGACACTTCGCCCTTTCCATTATAAAACGTTTAATGGTTTATTACCTGTCAGTTGCTTCTTGATGTAATTTAGCAAGTCTTCTCCTCACAACAAAACATTTAAATCAAATGTAACAAATAATTTAGCATTTATTTTAAATTTTTCATGCAAGACGGTCGGGGTTAATTAAATTTGGGCTGGCATCATGCAAAAACGAATTAAACTGCCAGGATGGCATTTTAAGACACTGGTGCATCATCCTCAATTAATGGCTAATAATTATACAGCTAATAATTATCCAAAATGTTATTTTAAACCCTCGGATATTTGAGGTTTGAATGATCCCTTTCGCAGCCCCTTGTTTTAACGTGTGCGCTGGTACTCTACTTCGGATCAGCTAACTGTAGATTTACACAATGGACGGCAACGAATTTGAAGGAATTCTTAAATTTATCATGTATTTTTTAAAAAAGAAGCTTAATTTTTCAGGGCCCCAACGGGACCAGTATTTTTATTCCTGGAAATTAGTAAACTGCATTGAAATTAGTTTTTGGATCAAAATATATTTTAACATTTAAAAAAACTAGCCAGAAAATACTGTGCTTTAGGAAGACACGTGCAGTAAGGCTAATATAATCTAAATATATATCTGATAGAATCGGTATTTTTCGTCCTATTTTATTTCCAATTTTCTCAGTAAAAATGCCTTAAGAATTCTTGTTGGTTTGGGTTTTTTTTCTGTGCAGAAGACCAGCAGAATTCCCTCTCCCTCTCTTTCAATCAGGAATGATGTTTCTTAAGCAGCTGTTTAGGGGCGTTTGGGTAAATAATGTTTTTTCCAAAGGCGTATGCAAATGCACGATCTTTACCTAGGGAAGGCGCTATTACAGTGTATTGGGTAAATAACATGCCTTTAAAAAAAGTAGCACAAGTGTTGACCTGATTCTAAAGACCATTTAATCGGAACAGCGCCTTTAGGAGGTATTTCAGCTTCTCTCCACTTTCACCCGACATCGCCCCTTGCACACACTCGTTTTATTAACCCCACCCTTACAAATATAAAGAGAATGCTACAGGCTCAGGGCAAAGAATGGCCAACGTCGGGTTTCCCAGCAGAATCCTCTGGTAAAGGGGAATAACTCCGCGTTCAGAAGTGCAAATCTGGCTTTGCTCAGGGCGGGTGCTGCGGCCCCATTTCAGTGTTTTAGACCAGGAGCTTTTGCAAGTAGTGAATCCTTTGAATTAATCACACGCACACACACAGATCTTTTCCAGGGCAGCAGTAAACATCTGTTATTTAAACAAACACAAACTTTCCCATTGACAGGCTCGACGCAGCGAAGTGAAAGAAACTAACACAGGCAGCGACAACCAGGAGCTTTGCACGGCAGCTCCTCCTTCATTGACCGGCCCAGTGCTGAGTTCGGGGTTCTGGCTTCCCCCCCTGGCCAATTGCTGCTGACCTCCCAGCCACCCTCACTGGCTGCAAATGTTTCCAGTCTACCCTTAACTGCCCCCTTGTGCCTGCAGCGAAACGGGGCTTTGAAGCCGGGATGAAAGATGCTGAAATTTCTGGGCATAATCGGGGATGAAAGGGAATTTGCGTGGGTTACAATGTGGGGGTTGTGTGTGTTGTTTCCCTTCGTTTATTGATGGCAGATTAAAAAGGAAAAACCCTCTAGGTAAGCGTGTGACATTCTTACCGGCTAATCTGCGCCTCGCTCACACTAGAGCAGAGCGGCGCCTTCATGTGCCCAGGGGAGTTTGCCTATTTTTTAAAAATAATTCTCTGTATAATCTCCCTCCAACGCTGGGCAGGAACAATCGGCATTTGTGCTAAAATCCTCGGGAAGAGAAAGCAGGTGCCCCAGCTCCTGCTCGAGCCACAACATCTCAGCCATTTTAATCTGCTTTACTACTTAAAAAGCACTTGTGCACACCAGCTTGCCAAGTGTAAACCCATGTTTTCCAAGCAGTGGAAAACAACCTGAAAGCCGCCTCTCAGGTGCTTCTGTGGACATGGCCGCTCCCAGACAGGGCTGCCCTGCCTGTTTCGTGGCTGATGGTGAAGATGACCACCTGGGGCTAACTGTTGTTTTAAACGAGGATCCTGGCACGCAAAGTTTCGCCTGGTGCGTACAGTACTTTCAAAGCCAAGTTCACAACGTCTAGAAAGCCCAGGACTTTGCAATGAAAATGCCAGCCAGGCGACCTCTTAAATTAGAACCACTCCAGTATCCACCTTAGAGCCCCGTTAAAATATAACCCGCGCGCCAGTGTGTGTGTGTGCCCTGGCTGGATGAGAAACCAGAAATGAAGGTGGAAATAGGGGCAGAGGCAGATCCTATAGCCTCTTAAAATGGCGATCTCCCCAGGACTGGTTTGTGCGTGTGCCCGGCTGACAGACCCACCCTCTCCAGCCCCAGATTGTGTGCCTGGGCTAACTGCAATTCCCCTGTCATAACCCCAATGCAGAAGGGGCTCTGCACTCGTCTCTCCTGGCCAGTGGTTTTTGTTTTAAAATGTAAAGGCCTGAGCATTTTCATGGGGCAGAAAAACGATTAAGATCCTGCCTCCAAGTGACCTCCTCCGGGGGGTATAGCCTGAAACCAGCTGCAGGAATGCACCCAGCATGCGTTTGGGGATCTTGGCGAGCTACCGTTAAATCCCCCAGAGGTAGGCAGGTATTCCCTGGGCCTTGCTCAGCCACTCACCCGTATTGTCTGCGTCCTCTGAAATCATTGTACAGGGATACAGAGCGAGGTGGAGGAGCGGTGGCGCTGTGGGGATAGAACACAAGGTTATGTGGCTCCACTCGCCAGGCCAGGCGTTCACAAGTGACCCTTCCCCAGCCCAAGCAAGTAGAGCAGCAAGGAATCCCTCCACTTATCCATGCAAGCGATACGTATTCAAACAGGTGCAAAAGAGGATCATACGGATTTCTTTGTAAAATCAAATACCCGGCGAGCAGGTCACACGTCTGCTCCGGCCAGGGACGTCGGGCTTTTGTCAACAAGCCGCAGAATGGGTATCTGAGGATGGCCAGAGGTTTCATCTTGGGTGTTTGGGATTTGCTGAGCACCAACATTTGGTCTTCAGTCCCGTTTCTTCCCCCTGGGAGGTCAAGTCTGAAATATAGCAAAACAGCCTTTGCGCTGTGCGGGAGTATAAACCAGGGACGTGGGGCTGGGGGAAAGGCATGTAAAACCAGGGTGTTAGCCGGCTGTCTTCTCTGCGCATCGAATCGAACCATATTCATTAGAACCTAGCAGGAGCGCAATGTAAACGGAGATCACTCCTCGATTTGTTTGGAATTTTTTTTAAAGAACAAGACAATCAAAAAATGTTTTTGATCTAAAACCAATTTTGTAAAAGGGGACCCTGGGAAAACAGCGGGGATTCTTGTTCAATTATAGATACTCCACTCTGTCCGAATTAGGAAAGCACACTTTCAATAATTTGTGAGTGTGTGAGAGTGAGAGAGAGAGAGAAATAAATACAGTTTGAGATTGGTTCCTGGCTTTTTAGTTCCACCCCCCCACCCCGAATAATCTAGGGTAAATCCGATGTCAGTTTTGTACCTGTTTTTTGCAAGGGAGATGGCGGGGAGAGGGAGGGAAAACTGCCCCCCCCCCCCAATATGGTATATTTCCTTCTTTGTAAATTATTGTAGGAAAGATGGTAGGGGGAGGAGGAAGGGATGGGGGACCGAAGAGAAATCCGTTCGATCTTTGTTGCAACATTTAAACTGTGCACATATTTACTACATCACCGTTGTTAATACAAGACGTGAAAATCATTTCAAAGTAAAACTAAGGGCTGCTCCCAATCTCTTTGCCTTGCCTTAGTTGGGAGCTCGTTTGCTTTGTTTTGCATTTCATTTCCTCTGTTTAATTTGTAATGAAAAAATAAAATTATTCCTTTAAAAAAAAAAATAGACCAGAGAGTCCATCTTGTCCCCGACACTGTCTAGGAATCTGTAAGGAGAAAGTCCTGCTAACACAAGTCGGACGCCGCAGTTAGTGGAACGCTGTTGCTGCATTATTTCTGGAAGGAAATATAGACATATATGTCATCGGGATGCTGGATATTTGGCAATCGAAAGGCAGGCTTATGATTAAGAAGAGTTGCATAAGAGATGTCTCTGCACAGCCAG
Organism: Trachemys scripta elegans; assembly: GCF_013100865.1. Classification (NCBI taxonomy): domain Eukaryota; kingdom Metazoa; phylum Chordata; order Testudines; family Emydidae; genus Trachemys; species Trachemys scripta. Next base: position 4,431,796 of record NC_048316.1, on the reverse strand, counting down.
GGAACATTACTTTCAATTATACCTTTGTGTAATACGTATTAATAGCCGTTTTTATACGTTCGCCTGCTGTACAGGGGAAAAGGGACAGCTGTGCCGGGGTGGTTGGGGGTATATAAAAATCCCCGAGATTCCGCTGTGCTCTCTTCACAGGTGAAGGTGATTTGACCTTCTGGTATAGTGCAACCTCTTCATACGCACCTGAGTGCACCTTCACTCAGCCAAACAGCTGGATTCTAGCACTAGAGTTAAACAGATCATCTAGCAGAAGCACTGTCTGCAGTTCATTGCTTCCTAGATATAAGGCGATGGAGTTCTAATATGTATGTCTTGTGCGAGAGATGCTATTCTTGCTAATAGTTAATGCAAGATCCACCCTTGTAGATTTGGACTCCAGCAAAGAATTATTTGCATGCAGAATTCTTTTTTTAAAAAGGCAAAGCCGTGTGCAATTAGCAATAGCATGCTTTTAGATCCTTAACTTCAAACCAATCTGCTGTTTGGACTCGAACCCTGACTCCTGTTACTATAGTCTTCCAGCCCCGTTGTCATTTGTTAAATCGAGTTTTTTAAATGCCATTTGGAAAAAAAACAAACAAGATTTTGTTTTCATGTCTGTTCTGCAAAAACAGTGAATGGACAATAATGTCGAAAAGAAAAGAACATTTAGTTTAACTCAAACCTGGGTCTTTCATTACCAGCTCATTTTAGGGGTGTGGAAGATACCTACGGTCTTTGTAGGAAATATTTCAACTGATTTTAAACGTCAGCTCTGCTGTTTCCACATTTAAGCTACAAACAATTTGAGTTTCCAACCTGCGGGTCCGCACAATGAAGTGAAACGACTCTCTGAATATTACTACATTTTCAAGAAAGAAATCTGCAATCCGCATTTCAGCGTTTTTCGCGACACGTGGTTGGAAGTTTCACTATCTGTATATTAAAAAAAATGGGCTTCTTCCCCTCCCCACCTATTACTAAATAAGTAGCATCTAAAAGGGCCCTGCTTCCATCTGCAATTAAAGAGGGCAATGAGGAAGGGAAACCCAGTAATTAGCAAGGATAATTCCACCCCCCTCCCACCTGCAGTGCAAAAGTTCAGATGGCAGGAGAGAGCCCAACCACCCATCTAACTTTCCCTTTGTTTTTGGAATGCCCTAGAGTGAGACGCCTCTGCTCGCCGAGTCCCCAGTATGTTTCTGCACCTTCACTGCAAACCGGAGTACTTTCCCCAGCCCGCTTCTGTTCCTGAATGTTTATGAAGTCGCTCTCCCTCCATATTAATCTCATTAAATCCTACCTTTCAACCTTCCTCCGTGACCATCTGACCTGGCCACTTGAATTAAAATAGTGCTTTCTCCGCAGTCAAAGACAGCACATCAATCACCCAGCTATTTACACATCACTCCTTTCTTCAAAGAGGGTCTGTCTGATCTGTCTGTGCCTCCACTTCCGGGGATCACGGACAACTCCAATGTCTAGGCAGGGATCACTTAGGAGTAGCAGTATTTTTAATATTCCCAAGGAGGCGATCACTATTATATCTGGCGTCCAGAAAATGGCTCTGCCTTGGTACCTAAAATGCAAAAGCATGAGACTCATCTTTGCTCTCTCCAAACCAGGGTCTTTTCTACTCCTCAGAGCCCCTTCAGTGGGTAGGGGATGGGTAAGGCAGAACATCTCTCCCATCCAGGAAGGGACAGCCTCAGAACTGGATGGCCCAGTCCAGACAGGAGGTCGAGCTAGATTTGTTTGAGAGGGGAGGCGGGGGAGAAACGTATAGAAATGATATGGTATCCTTCTGAAATCCAAACTCAGGTACCTGCCAGAGCTTTGAATCAAAGGCACAAATGTAGACTGGATCATATGTTTCTCTTTAACCCAGCATCCTAATTCTCAGTCTCTTTTAAAAACACCGGCGAGCTATTTTTTTAACCTTTTAACATCTTATTTTGTCTTAATTAATTGTCGAAAAAAGAAGTGCAGAAACACACACGCCACGCCAAATCGTACAGATTAAGTGTGACTGCATCTTGTGCTACATGCAGCCGCTCTTGGCTAATAACCCAAACAGAATTCCGACTCCCCTACTAGCACGATCAAGGTTACAAATATATTTAGCAATATTGGCCATATGCAAATGTGCACGGCGTAATAAAGAAAGGACTCTGATAGCAAAAGTGCCACACACACACACATACCCCAAGCCTGAAAAAGTGTAAAACCGGTGTTTTAATTTTTAATTAAAATGTTCACACACAAAAATGTCAACAGACATTCTCGTTACGGCATTCAAAAAAAGGAATATCCTTGTGAAAACCATTACATGATAGCATGTGGCAAATCCCAGATAATGATTTTAAATAGCCACGCAAACCTCCGAATCAAAGTAAAAAAAAAACCAAAAAACCTGGCTGTCAAAGGAAAAGTTACAGTAAATTAAAAAAAGTTAATTAAAAAAAACCCCAAACAAGCCTGTTTAAAATATTCGCAATTACAGAATAACAATCTCCGTGCTACAACATTGCTATTAAATAATAGTAATAATTAATAATAAATAATCACCTCTTTATAGGATGGTACCTTGATCCTTAAATATTGTCCAGTGTGTAAGGTCAGTGTACAAAGGGTTAGGCTTAGAGTGGGTTGATTTTTCTTAAAGGGGCAGATCAGGGAAAGGCTATGATGGTGCTGGGGGGGGGGGGGGGGGAAAGGAATTTGAAAAGAGGGTAGGGCCAAAAAAAAAACCCCTGATGGTGATGAATACATTGGAAAGTTTTTTTGGCCCTGGCGAGGGTGTCAGATTGAATGCTCTGTGCGCATGTGCGAAGGTGTCCAAACTGACAATGCTTGGGAGATGAAGATAGTGTGTAGCTGCTTCTGGGCTCAAGGAGGAGGAGAAGAATCCACAAGCCGACAAGATGAGATCCAAGGCGAGGGCGAGAAAACTGCCCAAAAGTAGGTCCTTTCTTTCCCTTCTTCCGCTTCCAGGGTCCCCTCCAGGGTCCCGCAGGATCTGTGCCGCCGGAGGGCTGGGCGGTGGGTGCTGCTGCGGGGCAGGAGCCCCCTTTTCGTGCCCTTTCTCATTCCTGGAGCGAAATAGATGCGAGAGCCCTGCTGTCCACCCCTTTTTTGTGTGTGAGCGGCTCAGCACGGAGACGCGCTGGGCTCAGCAGAGCGGCGGCTCGCAGTTTCCTGCGGGCTGGGGGTCTCTCTTGCACCCCAGAAGCGCTTTGGTGGGGTTCACCCCGGAGGAGCTGGAGGAGAGCAGAGATGGCCAATAAAGGGGGGGGAGAGAAGCGAAAGTTAGCTGCAAAGTTGACGAAAGGGGATAGCAACTTTTTTTTTTTTTTTTTTTTTTTTTTATTGAGTCGTTCCAAGTCTTGTGAAATAATATTCCTGGCTTTTGAAATAGTGGGCGCTAGAGATCTGCGTTTGGCACTAGTCTTCAGGTTCCAAAGAGACTTAACGTTTGAGAGAGAGAGAGAGAGGGAAAAACCCCACTAGTCTAAGGGACAATTATTTAGGAGAGAGAGAGAAGGGAAGAGAATTTGTATCAAAATGGATCCTTTCTCACTAAGGGTTTGGATTCGCAGATTCCTACGCTGAAACGGAAAGATTTAGACTCTCTCAGCTGGGGGGAGGGGGTTTAAGAAGGTATGGGGGGGCACGACAAGGGGGTGTCTTTCTATAGGTTGTGATTTTGGAATTGCAACTAAGTTTTGCGGCAGATTTTTTTTCCCCCGTCGCCTGGACTCGTTCTTCCTTCCTTCCTTTCTTTTTTGAAAAGCTGAATTTTCACACGAGGAGTTGGGTTGCTGTAGGAAAAGGGTGGGTTTATTCCGACCCCCACCGCTTGTAGAGCCCAGCTTGAAATACCTGCTGTGTTTCCTAGCGGGGTCGATATTAAGGTTTTGGGGCAGTAGGGAATTTAGGTGCCTATTGAATCTGTCAAAAGCTGCGCTTTTTTATTTTGTATTTTATTTTTATTTTTTAGTTTCTGTTTCACTCTGGCTTTGTGCAAAATATCTGGAGACTGTAAGTTCCAACTCATTCTCTGTACTACTTACATTTGTATTTGAATACTTTTACAATAGTGATGTCTAGTTTGTTTAAATGGGGGGCACTTTCACACTGAGTCTTTCAGGATTGATTAATCCTTGGACGTTACAAGAATATGTGGGATCCGAGAGCTGCCCCTTTGCATGTAAATACATTTTTAACATAGGTCATGGCAGTGCCGAGGTGAGAGCTATTTCAGGTAAGAAGAGTGAAGTTTGTATCCCAATGCTGGGAACGAGGAATTAGATTCTTAAACGACCATGCGATAGGAAGGGGAAGAAAACTAACTCGTATTTTAGGTTTATTTTATTTTATTTTGTAGTATAAACTTTTAATTTTCCAAAGGGGCAGGTAGATGAAAGATACACACAAATCCCTTACTATTTCAAGGGTTTATTTTGTAATTCAGGTGTATTATTATGTAGCATCTTTCCTTTTTTTTCCACGGCCAGGGGATATTTTTTCATGGTTTACCGTGTCCAGGTCCTACCTCCACCCAGACAGTGGCTTTCCCCCTTCTTTCGGTTGGAATTGCTCTTCCAAATTTTCAACAGTACTGTCCGGAATAAGAGTACGACTCTACATACGGGCTTAATAAATAATAAAGCAAATTGCATTTGTCGCATAGTTTGCTTCCCTTTGAATCATTGCAAAGTGGAGTGAGAGTTCTTTTACCACAGTCTCTGAAAACTGACACGTCTAAACACTTTTATTTCTAAAAGGACACAACTCACACCCGCAGCGCCAGGGCAAGGCCCAGTAACTTACCTCTGAGGTTGTATTTTTTCAATATGCTCCATTAGGACACCCAACCGGCCCACATAGCTGTGTGCATATATGTAATACACACACACCTTTCTCACAGTTAGAAATGTGGCTATGTACACACAAAGGCGTGCGTCTTACAATGTACATGGGCAACTTTGGAGTGCATTATTAGGGAAGTTGTCTTGCAATTAATACTGTGATTTTTCCACCTATGGATTACAGGCCCGCATTAAAAAAATACCCCGTAAAATACCGAAGCTTATTTATTGCCTTTTATTTAAGGAGCTGAACATTTTTGAACGGGCTTTCTTTTTTTCCTTGATGCAGAAGGCTGAGGAGCACGGAGTCGTTTTTATTTTGTAGTTTAGCAGCTCTAATGGGGGTGTGTGTGTGATGCAGATGTGAGCATCTCATTCTACACACCCAGTTCTACAGAATGCCCCCAACTTGCCTTTAACTAGAATTGTGTGTCTGCAGCACCTATCCTGCTGCTCCCACCTTAAGCCACCCATGGTGGGAGTTCGGGAAGCGAGTTTCCGCATCTGAAGCGCTAATGGGTTTTCAGTGCCGGGCTGTCTGAAGCGCTAGTTGGGACTTCTCTGCCTGGAACAAGACACTTCGCTTCTGCACTAGGCGCTGCTGCTCCAACACGGCTCTTTTGCACGAGCACTAATGCGAACTGGACGTGTCTATTCGGAAGGCTGAGCTCTGGTTAAAATCAGGTGTTTCATACAATACACGGGCCGGCGGTTTATGGGGTTTCAGCCTAGGATTTTTAGGGATCACAGTTCAAAACAGTAGCCCAAAGCTACGGTTTCCATCTCCCAGGAGTATTTATTTGCAAAACAGATTATGCACCTACAGGACAATGTGTATCTCTCTGTGTATCTAATACAGTCGGCTATTGATGTTCCCACACGTCACACACAGCTCCAGCACACACCTTCCCCAACACACCTCTGGATCCGCACTCGTTAAGCCTCGATCCGATTAATGTGTGTTTGTAGTTATTAATACGCCCCTATATCCTGTGGTAAAGCGATACACAAACTTTCTGCGGACTTGGTATGCAGGCTAGTGGTGTACAGTATATTAAAAACACAATCTGTTGTAGAATTTCATTTCATTGGACAATATTTTAAGCAGATGTGAAGCTCTCCTGGGAGTTTGACTCTATTACCTGATTTCGAAAGGGGCTGGGGGAGTGGGGGCAGGTTAGAGAGAAACTCTTTGTAATTTTACTCTGGCTCACAAGGCGAAAGGCAAGTCTAAAAAGCTAAAGCAGTTCCTAGCTAGAGCTGCAAATTATTTTGGATCCCTTCAGACTATAATTTATCTATTGGGACAGGAGCCTCTCGGCTTTAATAGCTGTAAATCAAAAGATTAGGCTTTATAATAAGGTGAGTAAGGGCCAAACTACGGAATTCCACAGGTAGAAGTGAAACATACTGCCTTACGGTATAATATTCATCTTTGCGTATTATAATATATAAAATATATATTATATGTGTGTGTGTACGCACAGTGTCTGCGTATATGCACAGACACAAGTGCATATGTTAAGCGCCTTCAGAATCAGCCGCTTGCAATGCTTTCTGTGTTTTGCAAAGTATTTTCAATTAATGTTGCTTGATTAGGGTTTTTAATTAAGATATCTTCTGTTCTAAACCCCTCTGGTACTCGGCGATCTGTTAACCCTGAAGGACATTTCAGCTAGATCATCAGGTATAAAAAACCAATGTCGAATGTGCCTCTTAATTGTTTTTTCAATATGTGCGTGCGTGTGTGTGTATACATATATGCGTGTGTGTATAATATTATAATATTTTAATAGACCTAATAGTTTAAAAAGAAAACAAACTGTAAATAATAAGGGAGACCCTTTCCCTAGGACTGAGAATATCTCTTCCATAAATGAAAATGTGATGGGACAGGACATCAGCTATTGTAATACACCCGATTTCGACTCGCTCCATTTCGAGATCATTAGATTACTTTTGGAGGGTTCCCACTGATTTGATTTTTTTTAAAGGCCCTATTCTAAATAAACATCCATGTTGGGAAACGATGGCCAACCCTTTTGCGTTCACATTTGCTTTTCATTATTAGGAACATGACAAAGTTAAAGTCTGAGGTTTGAGTTTTAGGCGAGGATGTAACAGTCTTCAGAGCTGAGCTGTGCTGAAGTATTTCTTAGAGAACGGGTTGCGAGTCCAAACTCCCCCTTGCTAGTTCGTCAAAGGTTTTATAGTGTTTCTTATTACGTATATGGGGCTTCAAACGTCGCTCTCTATGAGGACAGATTTGACTTTTCCTCTTATTATTTTTTAATTGACTATAAAAATGCGCCAATGATGCTACTACCATGGGACAGAGAGAAGGAAATGAACTAAAATGCTGAAAAAACCAAGCAACTCAAAGTATCCTCGTCACTGTTTTTTAACAGAAGGTTCTAATATCGCAGCGACAAAACAAAACAAAACCCCAAAGCGATGTTGGTTCATCTTCATGTCTTAAAAGTGACCTGAAGCTTGCAACCTCCTTGGCCCGGTTTGGGCGCAGATCAGATTCCCAGGCCTAGCAACGCAAAGACACCCAGGGAGATCTACTGTGCTGCTGTTTCTCCTCTTTGGGTCCCAGCCCGGCTTGCCTGCGCTATCTGTCAGAGGGGTTTTGTGGAGGCAGTTTTAGGAAAAATGTTTGCGGTGCATGGCTTTGGTGAAGTCTGGGTCTCCCTCCCTCCCTTTTGATTTGGGGCTGGCTCTTTGTGTGTGCCCCCTCCGACTCCTTGCTTTACACTAATCTCACTCTTCAATCTCGGAGCACTTTCAGTGCTCACTTCCCAACCAGCTGCCATGGCAATGGGGTCAGGGAGCAGGCAGCCGGGGGGACGGTGTGGGGTAGACGTGGGTGGACTTTATTCAGCAGAAACGCCTAGGTGTGAGGGATGTGCCTGGAGGTGCGCGCGTGTATAAAGGCACGCGTGTGCACATTACCCCCACGCGTGTTACACTTCTCTGGCGAGCTAGAGCCTGCCTACGGCTCTTCTGATGGGGCACAGGGGATGCGAGAGGCCAACACTCCTCTTGCTGTCTCTCTCTTTCGGAAGGGTTTTATTTCAAAAGCAAACAATGCCCTATGTTGTTGGAGTAATGAAGGCCGATCTGAACAGGGCATGCCCAGGGAGGCTGTTTTGATATATATTTATATATTCGTCCCCCACTCGTCCGCTCCCTCCTCTATTTAAATGTAGCGATTTCTAGTTCAATAGGTAGCCAGCTCACTTCTCTCCCGTCACCCCCACAAGTGCCCTAGCAAGCCCGGGTCCCAGGCTGGGAGTTGCACCGAAAAATTTCCTCTTCCCGCAAAGTCTCTCTCCTCCCCGCGCCGCCCCGTGCGCCGCCCAAACCAGGAGCGTGTCTCTGCCGAGTGGCCATGGGGCGGCGTGTCCGCGTGGGTTGCTGGGGAGAAAGTCGGGGATTTAAAGCACATTCACACGGGGGGGCAGAGGAAGCATGTGGCAAAGGATGTCACACGGACTGTTTGGCTCAAGCCGGTCGCAGATGTAAACAGTTCCGGACAAGATGCCAAGACTCCCCATTAAACAATTCGTTGTCACCTCGATTAGGGGCTCGCACGTCATGCGGGCGGGGCGGGGAGGCGGCGCGGCCAGCCGGGTTCCCACCGCCCGGGCCCCCTGGAGACCGGCGCCCGGGGCGATCCACAAGGGGGGCCGGGCCCGAGGGGAACGATTCCCTCCCCGCGAGCGCCGCGCCCACGGGGCAGCTGGCAGCTCGCTCCAGCATTGCTGGTGGGCTTTGGGGCGGGGGGAATGTAAACCTGAGAGGAAGGGAAGCAAACCGGAGCGAGCCCGGAGTCTCCCCCTAGCTAGAAAGTGTCTCTTCGCTTTCTTAGCTCACTCTGGGCATGGTGGCTGCATAAAGGGCTTTTTGTGTCCCCACTTTGCCGAGGCTCTTTGGCATGTAAATACAAGCAGGTGTAGCCACTCCGGAGGAAGAAAACGCCGGGTAGGCGAAACACCTTTCTCTCGGTGCCGGAAGCGTGCAGCGTGACCTGTCTCCCTGCCCCCAGCTCAGAGGTATGGAAAGCAGATGCTCTTGGGCCACACAGCGCTGGGAGCCCGCTTGTGTCTGCAGGGCCTGGCCGAGCCAGTCCCGGGCTGGCCCTGGCCCAACTCTGCAAACGCCTCGTCCGCTGCCCTGTCCCCCACGCCCTCTGGGCAGCTCCAGAGCTGGAGAGGGGCGAAAAGCGAGCCCAGTTCTTTGCTCTCAATGACAGCTCAGAGCAGCCACCCAGCTCTCCCCGCCTGGCTTGGTCCAACTGGGAAGGAACCTGACGCTGTTGGTGCAGGACGCTAAATGACAGGGGTGGGGGGGTTAAAATGTGCCACTGGGCTGTGGAACTAAACCCACTCGTGTTTTTTTTCCTTCGTCCTCAGCAGTCAGGGAAACCTCGCCAATAGTTTCTCTTTACTGTTCCCATCTGGCGGCTGCTCCCCAGTTTTATTCAATTAGGCAATTAGGAGCCCTTGGGGGGGTTCTGCTCTGGTAATTAAGGTGATGGATAATTAGTGTTTCAACAAAAATTATCCAGGATTAAAAATCTTTTTGACGAATTTAGGTGGTTGGGGTTTTTAAAATCCCAAACAGCGTTAAATAAAATTGATCAGGATTTTTGTTTTAATCCCGTTTGCTAGATAAGTGTGGAAGCTGCAAAGGGAACAAATACACCTAACTGGTCTTCTCTCTGCTGGCCCAGAAAGAAACTTTGCCAAGTAACTAAAGCCTTGGTTATTTGACCTGTGAGGTGTTTTTTTATGTTGCTGAACTTGTCCATAGACTAACTAACAAGATTTAAGGTGACAAAGTATTTTTCTGGAGCTGAAAAAGACATTGCAAATAAAGATTTAATGTCGCTGTATAACAACATACCTGGTGCATGGAGCTCAGTATACCATTATATGTAGTTTGTGTGTAGAACCTGTATTATGCACACATCCCTACAATCTGTATACATTATCGGGTTTGTGTGACTATATGGGTATAATGCAAATATATGAAACACACACATAAAGTAACACATTACGTCCTTATCACTACATAGCTATGTACATTAACTGTATCACCTGTGTGTGTGTATAGGGGGGTAAAAACAGAACACGTGATGTAACATGTTTTATGCTTGTATCTATATAGGCAATGTTAGTGCACACATATGGATGTGTACATCATGTATACACGAGTATTAATTTACACGTGTGCTATGCACACATCACTACCTATGTGTATCCTATCTGCAAAAACATGACCACTCTTTTAAAAAAGAGAGAAGCTTCACTGTGTTCAGGTTTTGTGTTGAATCTGTAGTGTAAAACGCCAAGCGAACCTACAAAGGGAAAGTGGGACCATTTAATTAGGTTATAAAAAGAAACAAGAAATAATACAATTGTAGCTACAGTGGACAAACGTCCAATGGAACAGCCTCCGTTAGGACGCAGGGATGAACAAAAAGTCACTCATTTTTTCCCCTCTTATGTGTTTTCCTCCCCTGAGCAGGAATGATGATGATAAAAAATATAAGGAAAAAAAGACTTGAAAACAAATAAGTTTTCAAAGCCTTAAACTGGAGCAAACCAGGCATACCTGAAATACGTAAACTCTCCACTCATGCCTGGGCAAAATGCAATGCAGAAGCTGGGCTTTCACCCCACAGAAGCAGTGTAATTCATAGCTGTCGCTCACTGTAATAATATCCCAGCTCTTTAGTTGGACGTAACCATTCCGTGACTGGTGATAAAGGAATGCTCCAGTTCGCCTGCTGCATAGAGGTTACACCTGCCTGCATGGGCTGCACTGCTGGCTGCATAAATAAGCTCAATTGTTAAGTGAAATCCCTTAAGCATATGACAAGGGAATCTTCTGTTTGAGAGGGAAATATCCCTCTATGACATGGCTCTGCAATGTTGGTAAAGCACTCTGAGATCCTCAGAAGTAAAGACCCTATTGAGCAAAACGCATTATTATTGTTATTATGACTATTATTATTATGGCTTACCTAGTTTATAAAAGCCGTGTAATGCTTCATATAGTGCTTTAAATCCAAAGGCCTCAAGAAGTTTGCAAACATGGAGGAGTTGAAGCCTCAGCAGCCTGCCTATGACATGGGGATTGTAATTATTAATTTCATTTTCCAGGAGGGGAAACTGAGGCAGGGAGGGGTGAAATGACTTGTCCAAGGTTTCTCGCACACGGTTGGTGGCTGAGCAAGGAAGGGAATTGAAATCTCTCCAGGTCCAGTTCTGTGCTTTAACCACGAGACTTTTCCTTTTGATGATTATTCAGTGTTACTATTCTATTTTTCCAGTCATGGTGAACTTCTGATAAATGAAATTCTTCTGCAGAAAAATGAAGTGACTTCACTATAAGATTCCCCTATTGTGCGTGGGCAACAACAAATGACAAAATATGTGCTATGTCTAGAGGCCAGGGGAAGCCTGTGGGCTGAAGACCTTCACTTCTGCAAAATGAGGCTATTTCATCCTTCCATCCTTGAGATGTGCATCTGCTTTCATAAAATATTTTTGTGACCAGCAAATTTGCATATTTGCAAAGGTCAAAACCTCTAATGAACAATAGGTTTTCTCCTTTGAATTTCCAGACTACATATTTAAATCATATAACCCATTATTGGTGAGTAACCAGCACATCAGTGTAATTTTTTTCACCTACGGTTAAGTAGAATAAAGCCATCTGAAGGGTATGGACTAACAAAATTGTTCCTATTCTGGGCAATCAGCAATCCCTATACATGTCTATTCCTGTAAATATGTCAGTGCTTCACAGAATCCTTTAATCTTTAATGTGTGCTCTTCTGGAAGAATTGCATGATCAGATAGGTCTTTTCCATCTTTACCTGTGATCTCATCATCTCTTGTCTGAAACTGTTGAATTGCCATGGTGCACTTTCATGGATTTTTTTTTTTAGTGGTGTTTGTGTTATGGTAGTGCCGAGCGGCCAGTGCGGTTGGGCTAGGCAGTGCTCAAATGTATCATAGAGACAATTCCTGTTCTGAAAAGCTTTTTTTGCGGCTCGTCCTTCACTGGGTGATGTGGCCCTCTTCCCTAATAAAAATGACATGTGAATTTCCCCTTCAAAATGAGCATCCTTCTCCATGGTTTTGAATTCAGAGTCATGTGACTCAAAACAGGTTGATCACCATCTTTGCGATCAGGAGGAAGTTTCCCACAATACGGTGCGTTATGTGGGTTTAAAATCATTATTAATTAGGGGCAGATTTGGGACCCTTGGCTCATGTTGATTAGTACCTTTTTCGGCAAGGAGTTCTCCTGGAGTAAAGTATGTCTCCGTTTGAGCAAGGGGGTCAGAACGTCATCCGGTAAGTTTAGATACCACTTGACGTTTTCATGGAGCTGTTCAAAACATTCATCGTTGGGTAGGAAACTGGACTGGGTGGAAGCCTCTGTTTGTTCACACCTTTCGGGCTGCCATGACAGTGTGCCTCAATGTGGCCTCTGAGGGTGAGCTGGCCATGTAGTCTCTTTGTCCGCTGAACCCATGATCTCTCTGCTGACTGCCAATAAGGTCAACAGGTCATGATGACAATTCTCTTGTGGACCTGTTATCAATTAGAAACTGGACTGAGATGGCCAAAGCACTTCCGATAACCACTCTTCTTTGGCTTATGGGATGGTAAGTTTTGGTTTCTCTTGGCCGGTATGTGGAAAGACTCTGCGTTCCATCAGCCACCCAGTTTCTGTATTATTACAAGGAAGAAGCAGGAAGGATGGATATAGACTCTCCAAAGAGAAGTGTATGTACAGCTACTCTATGTAAAATGTCAGACCAAAATAAGCTGGAGGGTGATGTATTTTCCTCCTGGCTGATTTAAATATTTCAGGTGTTTTGCTTTTAAGGTATTATTATGGTGGAGGTTTTTTTTGCCTGTCAAGTTTTCCACCAAGACACAATGCCCTGGCATCAGATATTAGGGACAATTTAGCCATCATTACTAGATAACACAACTAGCCCATTTGAGATATCTATTTGCTTAATAGTTAACATTCTGTACCAAAAAAGGGGGTGTGGGTGGAGGGGGGGAAAGTCAGACTCCAGTGAATGCTCTGCTTATTTTATATCCACTATAACTATTTCTGTCCATGAAAATTGGCTTAATTATATCAATGGAATGTTTTTTTTTCAATTCTGTATGCAATTAGTCCATCTTGCTGGCTGCAATTTATTTTAATAAAAAAATAAACCAGTGGTGTGTTCAGTTCCTCAGCCCCTAGGGACAAATGCGATTGGTGTGTTTAATTTCATTAACTACAATGCGGCCTACTGGAAAAATGTATAAAATCAGCTTTATACAGCTTAAACACTGGCATTTGAAACAAATCATTATTGCATTAGCTGTCACACTGGTAATTCTAGAATCCAGGACAAAAATATGATAGCTGTTTTCATAACCCTTTGCAAGTATACTGTTAAAATAATTTGTAATCATTTTTTAAACCTGGACTGGTGCTTTTAGTGAGAATATTTTATCACCCCCAAAGAAGGCTGGCTATTCATTATCACATGCGCATTTTATGAACTGATTCCTACGTTGTTTCCAGGGTAGAAAATCCACGTTTCTCTTTCTAAAGATCCCAAAACTGAAGATGGCTTTGAGCACTCAAATGTGATTCTTCCTGTGTGTGTGGTTCTTTTTTTTAACTGAATGTATGTAACTGCAGGATTGCAATTCCAGCTTTGGGGAGTGAGAGGATCAGGGTATATTTCCCCAACAACATCAGTCAGAAGGTGAAGCAAGTTAAGCTATTGTTCCAAATGCCCCTTTCTCCCCAGGTAGCTGATAACGTTCTACGCAGTATGCATTGCTGCATTGAACATGGTACTGGCATGTCGGTTAATGAAATACTTTTCTTGAGAATCCATGAAGATGTATTTTTGGGCCTAATCTTCCTTATCTTAACTGATATGGTGTTCCCTGGGCTTCAGTGGAACTTCTAATGTTTGTAGGACAATCAGGATTTGGAACTTCGTGTCTTGTTTGCTGAATTTTCCATACCTAATTTATCTGGTCTTGGTATTTTTCAGATACAGTTATTTAGCCACAACACTATCCTCCCCCTTATTTACTACATGTGCATATTTTATATGAACACAGCTTAAGCTTCCATGGTGTCATTGTCATGTGCTGGTGAATAACACTCCGTTTTAACGTGTGCTTAGTATGAATTAGGCATGGGCATTTCACTGAAGTTGAACTGATAAACATCTTATGATGCAAGAGAAAAGACAAAGAAAAGTGGGGCTGATCCATCAGCCCCGTGTATCAGCATTGATGGAGCTGATTTAAACTAGACAGGAATCTGGCCCATGAGACTGAGTATAAAATATAGAAATATTGGAGTATGGATGCTTTCAGGGAATTTTCTGTTCGCATCTGGAAATCAATATAGCAATAGAGAAATGTCCTTTTTTTATTTATAGAATGATCAGTCATATGATCTCAGCAGAACTTACATGGATCCCTAATCTCTGGAGTTGCCTTAGCTTCCTTTTAAAGGCAAGAAATAAAGTACTGGTGTACAGAGGAAGTGACATCTTGGACACAATTCAGCTGTTCTCTTGGACCCACCATTTTCTCTCCTCCTGCTGCCTTAAAATAGGTGCACATCTTCTTTTCCTTATCGCTTAAACTGTGTTTGTTTCGACTAGACACAAACATGTGGTGTGAAATGATCTCTAGGCTTGCCACTACCTCTGTGATACCTGCTTGCCAAACTGTGGGTTGTCAGCTGGGAGGTTGGTGCTTATTAGCATTTGGAAAAATGCTAAGGCTTGCCCTCTCTTCATGCAATGGTAGTTAACGACCACTGAAATGTGGTTTGGCTACGTTTGTTCTCACTTGAGTGAATGCGGTGGGTGGGGATGGAATGTCCCATTGCCAGCATAGGGAGTCTATCAGTCTGGTTGCATCAAATTCCAGAATGCTCAGATTTGTTGGCACATCCAGGGTCCTACTTATCGTCGTTTTCTTGCTGATTTTGCTAGGATTGGTACTTTGGTGGCATTGATACTCAGGTATTGGGTTGTTGGTCTCCAGGGGAAAAGGTTTGTCTTGTTTCCTGCTTGGTATAAAATAACAACAAGTTGCCAAAAGAAGCTAAAAACTGGTCTCTAGCTGATGGCCCAGATGAGCAACTGAACCCTAAAAACGGGTGGTTTTGTGTTCCTGATGGGAATTAGCATTTACATATGTGTGTCTCCTTGTAGGACTGTGCCTTTATCCTCTACGAGGGTGAACGTGGTCTTGAACTGCTGTAATTTGTGGGGGCAAAGTGTGTGTGGGAGGGAGGGAGGGACCTAGGTTGCATAGAGAAACAGGGACTCTGCACAGCACTGCTGTGGGGAGGTTCTCTGATGCAAGGTTGGGAGGACTGAGACCAGAGAAACAGCCTGTTTTATGTTCAGGTTCAGTGAGGGTGGAGAGAAGATACTTTCTCCTGAATGCTGCGGAGATCCTCGTATGCAAAGTCTGTTTACTCTGGCCTTATGCAAAAGGCTGGGATTGGCCCGTCCTCACACAAGCCAGAGCTGCCCTCTGACTTCATGGATCAACTCTCCGAGTCTATGCTTTGCAAGTTAGAACATAAGTGTCTCTTTTCCCCCTCCCCAGTTATTTTTCTTGAGGCCCGGTCTTTTTGGCTGAGCAGAAGTGCGGAAACTTGGATGAAGAGTTGTTTAGGGAGGGTGGAAAACGTATCCCATTCTGCAAAGCTGGGACTTGTGGGTGTGTTCTATGCATTTTAAAAAAAGAGTCCTGAAAATACCCAAAGAGTATGGTCAGTGGGTTAAGGGCACAGGAGTGAGATTTGGGAACCTGGCTTCTGTTCCTGGTTCTACTTTTGATCTGCTGTGGGACTCTGGGCAAATCGTTTAGCCTCCCTGTTCCTCCATCTGTACAAGAAGGTGACAGTGCTCACCTGTCTTTCAACCACATTAAGATCCAACGATGAAAAGTGCTATACAAGTTAATTATTATTAATGATTTATCAGCCTGATACAGCTTCCATCAAAGTCAATGGAAGCGTTTCCACTGACTTCATTAGGATCAGACCCTGTGTTCTATTGTAACAATTTCAGGTTACACTTTTTTTTTCTTTCTTCTAAAATGTCTTCTAAGGAATGTTTTGCTTTCATGCAGTTTTTGCGCCTTGTTCTTTTTTTTTTTTTTTAAACCTTTCACTATAATTTGCTATTGTTTGTGCTCCCTGAGGAGAGGGCCTGCAGGGATCACTCATGTAAATTAAAATATAAGTTTTAAGAAATTGCTATCGTTAAGGTTCACAAATGGTTTGTCATAAAACGGCATTACAAAAAAATATTTTTCTGTGTATAGAAAAGCACTGGTTTCATTTTATATTTTATAACCGAGTCATGAAATAAAGAACATGCACAACCAGCAAATATTCATATATGTACATATTTATTTTAGAATTATCAAATAGAAATAAAATCAATTTTAAATCCCTATGTGGCATAACAACTATATTTAAATAGCAGTTAATGCCGCATGGAAAACTTTGAAAAGCCTTTTACTCAGAAACAATTCCGCTCATATATCCCATATACAGCGAATGAAAACCAGATCTTTGTTTTTTGTGGCAGTTCTTAAACTCTTGCTGTTTTTTCTTCCTTGAAGAAAATTTAAATGGATTTGATTCAGATTTACACCGGCAGAATTCAGAGCAGAATTTGTCCACAGTCTGTTTGTGACATCGTAGTTTAGTTTATTAATGTGATGAGATGATTTTAACACACAGGTATGTTAGGACTAGCAGCTGAATATGAGCTGCTAGGAAACCCATGACCTCTTTACGTATGTGTCCTTAATAACAAAACTGAGGGAATGCTGCTACTTTCTCAGCAATTGCAAAACATGTGATGTTTAAGATGAATTGTCACTAAATAGAATATTTGATATGTCCATTTTAGCCCTTTAAGATTATTTCAATGCTTTCATTCAATACCCTACTTCTGGGGTTTTAGATCATTGTAAAAAAAAATTACTCTGAAATGAAACGTGTGTGTGTGTGTGTGTGTGTGTGTGCGCGCACACACACACAGATATGTTATCTATATCTAACATAACAGAAAATTTAATTCTGGATTCTGTGCCCCCACTAATCCATATATCAATGTCTATGCAGAATGAAGGATATATATGGTACCCTTCAACCTACAAAAGTAAAAGGTGTGGCGTGAAGGGGATTATTTCCACTTCAATGCATATGTTTCTTTTTTTTCCTTGTAAGAGTGTGTGTGTTTGAAATTTTTGTAGCTCTTTAGCCCCTAATGCTGAGCTAAATCTCTTTGTATTTGAAATAAGTGTTGAGTGGTTGGGTGGAAGTATTCTAACAAATATCCCCAGCCTGTGTTCAGAAACTTTCTCATGACATATTTTCATAAGCACATGTCCAGTCACGTGATCTAGCAGCCAATATGATACATATATATTGATTTACATAATAGCTCTTTCTAGTCCAGTGGTTCGGGAAAAGGAGCATGCATGTTTTTAAAATACTTATAAATCCATATTTACCCAATGGTCTTTAACTGCCTCTTTAGAGGCATTGGTGTTTATCAGGTCCATGAAATTATTGTTTCAGAAATAATCAAAAAAAATTCCCAATGACTTATTTTGTATTTCTTTTCAAGCGGCTTGTCTGTGGAGTCTGTCACCGTAGTGTTTGGGTGCCTCAAAACATTAGTGAATTTCACTTCTCAACACCTCTGTGATGTAGGGAAATAGCATTAAACCCAGTTTATAGATGGGGAAACTGAGGTACAGATAGATTAATAACTTGCCCAAAGTCAGCAAGAGTTAGGCACAGATGGGAATGGAACACAGATATCTTTGAGAGCCAAAGCCAGGCTTCCAGCAGGAGAGAACCCTCCATCTCAGCTTCTCTTTAGAAGCTGTTGCTGTGTCTGGGGTGAGTTCACATCACCTACAGAGGATTACTTTATACAGTGGATCTTCTCTCTAGCCTGAGCTTCGTTTATAACTAGCACAGCAACCGACACACTCCATTTGATCTGAACCCTGTTGAATAAAAGTCTTTCCATTGACTTCACTGGATTTTGGAGCAGGCCCTCAAGGCACTGACCAGTTCTGTTTCACTGTAAAGAATTTAACTCGTGTCTGAATCCACCGTAAACAGGTTCCTCTGCATGTAATGCTAGTTAAATATTACCAAGCATGGGTTTGTATGTAATATATCTGTTGTCATGGAAGAAGATGATGTCTTTGTCTCCTCTTCTAAACTCACTTTGTAAAGTGGCGTAGCTTTTAAAATATTCATAAACAAACATGATTGTATCTGTAATTCTAAAAGAGCTATTAATGTGTCCAAATCTTCTCAAAACAAACACAATGGAGTAATATGTTTTGTCACAATTTCAGATTCCCAGCACAGACAAATTGAACAAAACTTGCTTATTCTTCTCAACACATTTCATTAACTGGAGACAAATAAAGAGCTTCCAGGATCTTTCAGCTTTCGGGGTTATATCTAGCTCTTTGGATCTCTCAGACAGCATCAGTTTATAGAGCTGTATGGGGGTGCTTTGCCATATGAATGCGGATAGGTTCTCAATCCCCCTTTTCTTTCGTTCACTCCTGTTAGTGAAATTTAAATCTGTACAAGTTTGAAGAATCCAAGAATGAACACACACACACACACACACACACACACATACTTGTTTGTACACATGTCTGTGTGTGTATATGTATGTATAAAAGATTAAACACGGGAAAAGAAAGTGCAGCCATTTAGATCAGTCTTGTGTCTCAGTGTTCACATTTTCAAAAAAATTAGGCTTTCTTGAAAAATTACAGAATTATCCTTGCAGTGTCAGGTTCCAAGATAATGATGTGTCTGTGTGTGAAAATATTAAATTGCAATAACATGCAGAGTGAGTGCCTTTCTGAATGGGGTATTCAGTTCACAGCTTGGACTATACATAAAGCTAGTGAGTGACAGAATACAAATGGTGTCATAAAACATCAGGGGAATTTGCAGCCAGTCTCCATCTTTTTGATCTATATTCTATCTATCCTGCTCGGTCTCTCGATCCATCTTTTGTTAATGAAACAGTTAAACATATTTAATTATTCATCACTATTTCGTGTCAAGAGTTATAAAAAACAATTACATTTTGTCCCTCTTAAAAGAATGAGAAGATCTCAAAATTATATCTATTAAAATCTGGGATATTTCCTGTCCAAAGATAATGCTTTAAAATGCCTTCTTTGCACACCATTGTTTTAACACTGTAATTGCTCGATGCAACTGGCTCCTTGATAACTTCCCTGATATCATGATTTATTTGCAAACACTTTGCTCATGTCTTACATTGCTTGCTTTTCCCACTGAGAGAAAATAGGAACAATGCAGGAAAAATAGGTGTCCAGTCAGGACCAGCTCTAGGCACCAGCAAACCAAGAACATGCTTGGGGCATTCTGTCCACCCTTTATTTATTTATTTTGCTTTGGCAGTTGTGCTCTCGGAGGTTTTTTTTTGCTTGGGGTGGCAAAAAACCTAGAGCCGGCCCTGTGTCCAGTTCAGGCATACAGGGGTAATTGCACACAGTGGGCCAGATCTCAGCTGGTGTAAATCGGCCCATTTCTGAGATGAGCCAGCTGAAGGTCTGGCTGAGTAACGCAGATCACAAGGAATGCTTTAAAATATTTCTTTATAGCAAAGGCCTGCTGTACCCCCTCCAACTGCAAGTAACCCCCACTGAGAGCTATGCACCTCTGTTTAATGACAGCCTGAAAACTCCAAGCACTCTAAATATTTTTACGGCTGCATGATCTGGAAAGTCTTTTTATGTGTAAAAGGTCTAACCTGCTCCTGGTTCTGAAATGTTAGGTGCGGATAATGCAACTAAACTGAGACTCTCTCGTTGAGAGATGGACATTCCAGAACTGCAAAGCCCAAAGAGCCTCTAAGTTCTGACTTTTCCCCCCACAGAGGTGTTAATCTTCACCCTCAGAAGGTTAGGCTGAGCTGCTAAAAGCCACAGTTTGTTATTGAATCTCATCTGCTAATTATGAGGTAGGCGAGGTGGTCAGGATCCATCTCTGCCTTACCACCTGGGTCTTCTCTATTGGCAGCTTTGATAAGGGATCATTCTTTCCTCTCCCTTTACCCAGGGTTTTAAATTGCTTTCCAATCCTGACAGACTACCCTCGTTCAAAGAGAAATGGGGAGGAGGCTGATGGTTATAGTTAGTATTAGGAGTCCATTACCAGAGGACTGATTTCTGTTGGGATCTCATGGGAAATGCCCCTCCTTGGCCCACCAAACAGAGTATTGCATTGTGAAGGAAACGAGCAGGAGGATAAAGGAATCCAGCCCCACTTTTCTCTGACAAAGAATCCTCGAGACTTGTATTCAGCAGAAAATGGAATAATATTTCTCGGGCTGCTATAGAAGTCATTTACTGCTGGGTATTTCAGACATTTTTGTCTGTGCAAAATGCAATGGTGGGGGGGCTTTTGTGTGAGGAGGGAATGGGACTTAAATGTGAAATGAGATGTATATAAAGGCATCTCCATGCAAATATAACCCCATAAATAAATTGTGGATTGTTAGTAATATGAGTCTTTTGTATTTATTATTTGTATTACAGTATTGACGAGAGGCCCAAGCAGGATTGAGGCCCCGTTGTGTTGGGCAGTATACAAATGCATAGTAAGTGACATTCTCAATTGGGAATATGATTTTGTTGCATACAGTGGTCACCTTTCAAATGTGCCAGCTTTGCCCTATAGAAATAGATAAGGTTCTCTCAGTAACTGGAGTTTCCCTTTGGTAAAGTAAAGGGAAGTTAGGGAATACTTCAAATACTGACATACCCATATCTATGGAAAATTGGCACATATTTAAAGGGAACTCCTGTATGTTCTAGAGAGGCTGTCTTTAAATATACTGTACAGATCAATAGCTCTGTGTACTTTAGAAAAATATGAAGCAATGGGACATTTTGCCTGTATGCATAGGAGATAGCTTGTTCATTTTTATTCTTAAGGCACACAGATCCTAAAAGTTAAATAGATTTAAAGAAGGCTGAGAAACTGTTGGAGAAAATATATATTCCTGATCTCTAAACAAGGCTAGTGCAAGAAAAAGAAGTCATGATACAGGACTAGCACAGTCAGTTATTAGCAGAGGTATAATATGAGAGCTGGCCTATTGGCATTTATGTAGTACAGTACTCCATGCTAATGTTTCATTTTATACTGTTTGAAAGATGTTGGTACAATAGTGTATTATTTTATCATCTCTGCTTTCTGGGCCAAATCTCAGTCCTTATTTAATCAAAATTTTTGTTGGCAATCTTTCTCCATCCTTCTGGTTTTTAAATTCTACTGCTCTAGAAGTATCTTGGCACTTGAGAAAAATTAAGTTCAGTGCAGAATGTGTCACTTTTAAACAGTATAAGGGTTGATCTTTGGAAGTGCCGAGCATTCATTTGCAACCAAAGTCAGTGAGAACTGTCAGTGCTCAGCACTTCTAAAAGTCAGGCCTGAAAGATTTAGGAATGAGTGTGTTGTCAATGGTAGTTGCAGCCTTAAGCCTAAATTAAGATCGATCTAAAATCAGACCTGATTTTGAAATGCTTTTGCTAGGTCACTCAGATCAAAGTGAATCCATTTTCCTGGCCTACATAAATGATATTTTCATTTCTAGTCTTTTTTTTTTTTTTTTTTTAAATACAGTAATTTCAGTTGTCAGAACAAAGTTTACATGCTGAAACACATGGTAAAGATAAGCAGTGATCTCAAAGTTAATGCTGCCACTGGGCCGTGCATTCCCAATGGGAGAAACTTTTCTGCTTGCATGTGGGGGGGGGGAAATCAGAAGGGTGTGTGTGTGTTTGCGTACACACGCATTTCAGATTTTTGTCAAGCCATAAATTTCAGCTTTGTGGGCAACACTTCCTTTCATTTTTGCCCTTTGGAACCCTGAACTTTAGATGAGATTATAAAAATCTCAGGGAAATATGTGACACCTCAAAGATAAAAAATATTGAAGTCTTTCGCCACCAGACCAATATCAGCTAGGTACAATACTAAGAGGTAAAACCAGTGATACAATTGAGGTACTACACTGTAGGATCAAATCTCTACTAATCCCATTGTTCCTTTGGAGAAACAGATTTCTTCTGCCAATACACAGTATCTGGCCATGGCATCTGGAAAGCATAGTGCTCAGCCTAGGTTCTCAAATAGGGTTCATTAGCACCTCTGGCCACAGCTGGAGATAGGCCCATTTCGATCACAAGATGAAAGTCTCCAAGCAGACTTCTGCCCTAAGGAGAGTTGTGCACATAACAGTTGTGCATATATGGGTCTACAATATATCAATATTTCTTGTCTTTTATACCCTTCATTTTCCATTTGAAACCTTATGGCAAAATATTCAAAAGTGTTTAAATCCTATTTTCAAAAGTAACTTCAGTGCCTAAGTAATTTTTTAAAAATGGGATTTAGGCTCTTAAATTACTCTAGTTGCCTTTGACAATTTTGCCCTTAATCTCAAAAAACTAAAACGAAAATAAAATAAACTTTCAAAGCACTGCACTAATTCACAATTGATCAACCTACTTGGGCACAGAATACCAGCTTTGCATATCGCAGTCTGTGCCAGTTCCCAATGGGTAAGGTATGTTGTGCCATACCTTCCCTTTGTGCTGCTGCAGGAGAGAGATACCCCTGCCATTGCTTTTGTTGTTGAGAAAGATTCACATCAGCCATAAACTGTCAAAAAAAAGGAATGACTAGGAATGGGGGCAGAATAGGTCAATGGCATGTAGTTTCGAAGCTCATATGAACTTCTTGAGTTTGCAAAGCTAGGCAAGATCTCACACAAACCAGGTTTCTGGTGGTGTATGACGGAAGTGGTCATAACCATAGAGAAGCAGAAGTACATTGACACTTCAAAGAGCATAGACTGAAGTGACTGGTAGGAAAATGTGACTGGTGCCATCCTCAACAAAAAAATTTTTTTAGTAGACAAAAGTAATTTGGAATAATTATCCCCACCTACCAGATCCAGCACTTCTAGCTTCCACTCTTGGGAAATGCAAAAGTGATTACAAAAATCAATGTTATCCAGACCTTTTGCCACATCCAAAAAAGTTCCAGTTCTATACATGAAGGAAGGTTGAAGTGTGCTCATGTCATCCGTACCACTTTGCTCATACCTAATTATATCTAACAAGAGTATTCCTTCTTAATCCAGTCTTTACATTAGTCTACTGTAAGTAACCAAAGTCGTCCGTAGTCCTCCAAAAACTTACAGCACATACCAAAACTGGGCTTGCATTTAGGTAGGGAAGTCATCCTTTTCTTTGCTTCAGTAGGAACTTATTTATAGTTCCATAAACATCTTGGTGGTTAAAAAAAAGTCAGAAGAGCCCATAATGTCATATTAAATATATTGATTGGTTATTGATTATTATTTAGTCCATGTTTAAAGTGCGAGCAACTGCTTTCTATAAATCACCGGATTCCTCTGGGGTTCAAGGGAAACTATTTTAATGCCAGTGCCCAGACGGATCCTATTTGGGAAGCTAAAATCTGGCTGCATTTCAGAAAGTGGTGGGTGAAGCAAAGAATCCAATGCCGTCGAATTAGGCTGACACAAACGTTAAAATCCAGATGCAACAGCTAACCAATACGAGCTTCTCTGCCAGAATAGGTGATAACTGCTAAGTTGTTCTGTTGCTTGAGTAAAAGGTTGCTCAAAACAAGATCTTTTCTGTAAACCTATTGATAGCTTTATCTTTACCAGGACCATATTTATCCCTGGTGTAACTCCACTGAAGACAGGGCAGTTCCATCAGGGATAATGACACTTGTGTATGGTAATTTAAAAATCTCTGTTCAACACTTACTATTCTAGTGAGAGCATTTTCATTTTGAAGGCCACATTGAATGAATCCTTCAAGAGGGCTAGAATACCTTAGACGAGGACTCTCTGAACACGAAACTGATTCATGAAATGCATTAAATGATGGGCTTGGCTGTAGGGGAAACCTGAAATAGCTCCTGATGCCAGCTTTAAAAGGCATGGGCCTTCCAGGAGAAGGGAAATTAACTATGGAATTTATCTGATAGTGACAGGATAAACTCAAACTCCTATTGAATCTCATATCCCTGATCTACTAGAATCTTGAAGATTTTCCCTTATAAAGATATAGAAAGAATTAGCATTAACACAAAAGTATAATAAATGCAGAGGAAGAAGAGAGAATGAGATTTACCCCCCTCTCTATACTAGCTTTGCTGGGAACAAATATAACTATCATCAAGGTCTTATGTATTTAGAGCATTTCATTCAAATCTGCTTTTCAAATATTAAATATCTAGGAATCATTTTACCCACCACTAAAATGCACCACCGCTGGCATGGAAGGTGGCAGATATTTAACTTTGCACATAAACACTCCATAATAATTTTGGAAATGAAGGGTAGAAGAATACTGTCAACATCTGAAATTGTAGGCGGGAATATAAATAAGATGATATCCCTTCGCATTTACAACTTTATCCTTGCTTAAATTCTTCCTCCTGGATCCAGGCGTTTTACAATGTGATCTATTAGCTATATATTTATTCTGCAGAACCTCCTACTGGTCTTCAGGACAAGCTCACAAAGTTTTGAAGAACTTCTCTATGGAGGGGAGGGAGGGAGTTAAAATGAAAAAAATATGTTCCCACTTTTGAACTTTGACCCAAAACTCAAACATTTGTTGCCATTATTTTTCATTTCTAATCACCTCTTCTTTTTTAGGCTATGATAAATTTTCATTCTTGTGTATGTCTACTCCAAGTGAGAGAAGAAAGTACTACTGTGTTGTCAACTCTTGCAGTAAGATTTGGTGTTTTTCTTAGAGCCCCGCTCCTGGAGTTATCTGATTTACATGATGATCTCAGGGTTGTTTTTGTAAGGAAGTTTCTGGACCTCATGGTTGCAGAGAAAATGTTGAAACATGAACTGACTGCACTCCAAAGGCTCTGAAGGAAGAAGGCAAATAAAAAGAAGCCCCATTTTTTTTAATCTCATGATTTTTACGCCAACTTCATGACTTTCAGGGGTCATGACTCATGATTTTCATACTCTTGGGGATGGCTGTATGGAGAGACCACCTGCTTTGAGGTTTACGGTTTGAGGTTTGGCCAATCTTTGTAGGCCAAAAATGGTTGGGTATTTTGGAGAAGTCCCCAGCCTTTGGGCACTTACCTGAAGCAAATGCCAAAGCTTTTGAAGTTTTCCCATTTGCATGTGGCGCAAGTTTCCCATTTGATTAAACAAATTTATTCTCATCTTAATTTGTCTGTGTTGACTGTTTTGATGAAATATGCACTTAATTAGGTAAAAAATACAGAAACATATTTATGCACAAGATTTATGCGAAAAATGAGAATCCCACTGAAATTTCCAGTAGTGAAGCAATTAAGTAATGGAATTCTGCAGTATAAACATGGTATAATTCAACTATAAAAATGATGGCTAAGTAATCTTAATGAGCTGACTTAAAGCCGCAGAAGCAAGAAAACTTCACCATTCCAGCTGAAAATCCAGTTTAGAATAAACTACAGCTGAAATAAGGCTCTGTGAGAAGTGACCTGTACTTCCAACTATAGCTCTGAATTTCCTTTCTGCATGTACAATATTTCAAACTTGACGACCTGGTAAATGCATGAATAACTAAGGCCGTTGGGACAGTCTTTGTTATGTGTCTTGCATAATGGGGCCCTGATCCATGACTGAAGCCCCCAGGTGCTACTGTAATAAAAATAATTATTATTATTCCCTGGTCTGGTAAATAATATTCAGTTCGGGAGTGATTAAAAATAAGAATTTTTGAGAATAGATTCTGAAGGTTTTTAGGAATTATCAATTAGCGTATGCAGCTAACATTCTTATTAACTATTAAATTCATAAAAAAACCCTGCACAATTATCAGTTTTTAAAATTCATAATGGTAATTTTTTTCAGAAATGATTAGTCCTTCCTTTGGATTAATAGCTTGCAAAATATATTCTGTGTGTCCTGCAATTGCTCATTCAATATTTTCACATGCTGACAATTTAAATCTTCTCTTTGCTGAAATGCAGTGCAGTCTGAAAACAACAAGGCATCTCTAATTATGGAGATATGTAGAAAATCACCTATAACTATCTTCCTTTATGTATTTGCAAAGGACTACTTTGAAAGTGGGAACATATATCTTGAAGGTTGGATTTGTATTGAAATTTTGGCAAACCTAGGGGCAAATTGTGTAGCTGGATTATTTAAAATGAACCCTTTTTTTTTGTGTAAACTGCTCTCCCCAAAATGGGAATTTGTAACAGAAATGCTTTTAAATCCTTAACTAGAACAAAGACAACAGGGCTGCTATAATGAAAATTGCATTTATAATAGCCTGAGTACTGCTTTATTTTGTTATTGTTGTTGTTAGTCCAGAATTAGTGGGGAAAAGCAAAATAGTTTTTTATTTTGATCAATCTTGGTATGTTTCTTTAAAACCATTTTACAGATTATTGACGAAGCAGTTTGCTGTGAAATGAAGTGCATCCCTGTTTACAGCACGGGAGCAAATTCTGCCAGTTCTGGTTGTGCAAAGACTAGACTAACATTTCTTTTAAAGTTGCAGTTTAGCCAAATCCCTGGTGATTTCAATGCACTCTGGCCTTCATACTACATTTTCTTTTCTTTTCTCATTTCATGATGTTGTTTCTATCACCTTCATAACCTAGTAAATAGCACACTGAAGATTTATGATGTTTAAACTTGTAACACTGTAACATATTTTATATATTCTTCACACTCTTATTCAGTCGTGCTCTGTTGTGGTTAGTACAAGTTCTAGTGCCACTGCACTGAGGAACTCTTTCCTTGTGGGTAATTTCACTTTGCCAAATTGTATTTGCACTTGCTTTTGAGGAGGAGGAAAGGAAAGCTCCATAAATCTTCCACAGGATTAAAATTGGGGGTGCCAAACCGGTTCAGATAGAAAACAAAATAAAACCCCTTCTACTAGGCCCCCTACCCTGAACCCTAGCCCCTGACTCAAAGGAACGATGAACCAAACCTTTCTTTTGAGACTCAGATATTGTTTCCATTGCCTACTCTGTGCTCTGCTGGTGCAGTTAAAAATTATCCTGTCAGCGGTAACAGTGGGGATTTAGGGTTAATGTGCTCATAGCATTGATTCAAGCGGCAAAGAAAAGGTAGGGAGGATAGAGTGGACAAAGCTGCTTTATAGCACACTTCCAGGTCAGATATGAGTGAACTTCCAGAGGTTCAGTCTGGACAAATATTCAAAAATTTGTCTAAAACTTCCCTACTTAATACTTTCCCTCCCCTTGTCTGGAAATCAATCTGGAAATCTCTTGAGAAACAGACACGAGGTGCTGCCGAGTGGATCAGAATTACTGCCAGAATGTCTACTCCATTGCATGCTGGGCTTTCTGCTTCTGACCCCAGGAAGTGCTGGGCTGTGTGGAAATGTACAAAAATTGTTAACAGAGCTATGTGGAACCCCAGAAAAGGCTCAGGTGAAAGTTCTCATTTGTTCTTTCTAGATCCTCTTGAATAGAAGGCTATATTTTTAAAAATTGCAAAGTATAAGTGGTGCTTATTGTATACTAAAAATGTATGGAGGATGTCCTGGGCATGATATTTTTTTAAATGGCTTTCAGTTTTGCAGATGCAATTAGCCATGTGTGCAAATGCTACCATTGGGACATCAGACTGTCTGAGTATGCTTTCGGATGAAGTACATGCATAAATGCTAGCATTTCTATGCACAATTAAGTCCACAAAACATAAGGCCCCTTTTTAAAAAAACAGCCCTGTTATCCTGCAATCAGATGTATTATGAAATCAATAGCTCTCTGCATGGGTGCTGAAGTCAGTCTATAAGCATCTCATTGCAGGATCAGGGCCTTAGACCTTAAGAATGCATAAACAATCATAAAAAGTGAGTGTGTGCCATTGGTGTTAATGCATATGCCATGGGAAATGCAGCACAGCACAGTAGAGGGGTGTTTGTACTGAGTAGTGGCTTTGTCTTTTATATATAAAAATACTAATTAAAATATAATGTAAAAAACTAAAGTATGCTAGTTATATTTTAGTATGCTGGTAAGGTAAATACAAATGAAACAAAAGGCATATATACTAGGTCATTAAAAGTGCATTGTTAAATCAGTCTAGGCCACAAAATTTCCTAATTAAAAACTGAGCAGAAATACATCTGGAATGGGACACAAACGCAGATTACTATTCCCTTACCCAGAGTTCTGCATTTGGTCTATGGTTCATTTGTGCTGCTGGTAACCACTGTGCAGAGAAACACAAGCAAGCACAGCTCCTGGAACCATACCGTGCAAAGTTTCCTTTTTACAGCATCTCCAGTGGGCCAGCATAACCCCAAAAAGTGTTACCCTACGACTTGGAGATCTGAACTCCATGTGCCATTCGGTGCTTTGGCTATAAGATCCCCTTTAATATGTCAAAAACAGAAACCGCTTGGAATATTAACTTAGCTGTACCTTGCTGCTTACAGCGTGTAATGAGAAAAGTAGACAAGCTGTCAGAGTTAGCAATTAAGACTGATTCTTTACATTTTAAATGTGGAATGCTGCAAATTAAATTGAACTATTTGAAGTGTTCTAATCAAAGCATGTTAATGATGGCAAAACTGCATTGGAATATCTTTTTTTCTTCTTCTTAATCTTCTGCATGACAGTATGTGTTCCCTCCAATCCTCGTCTGGAACCAATACAACCTCCCCAGTTTTGGGTCCCCCTTATGTCCTCAAAAAACCAAAGAGGATCTAGCTCTCTGTGCAATCAAAGAAGGAAGTCCCTGCTTCTAACAGATGGTGTCACTGAAGAGCAACAGAGGTGTTCCATTTCTCTAGCGCTGAGTGCGCTGCATCCATCATGTATCCAGCACGCCTGGCGCAGTCGCTTGGCACTAAAGCTTGGATCCCTTTGTAGCAGCAATCTACTCTGCTCACAGCTGGCCTTACAGCATCATGCTCATTGACATCCGTAAATTAGCCACGGGGCCAAAAATTGTATCTCTGCCTCTTATAAGAAGCAGGGAAAGTAGGGCCAAAAAAATCCCTTTGCAACAGCAATTCTCCAGCGTGAGCTATTCATCCAAACTCCGGGATTCATTTCTGATTTGTTATAAATATGGGTCTTGGAAAGGTGTCCATTGAAATCAATTCTGTTACACGTCACAGACTTGGGTCCCTTTCGTCAAGAGAATCCTACTGAGATTTACCAGTTAGTCCCACGTTCGAGCAACCGGAATTGGGGCTTGAGTGATGACACTGTCCCCTCATGACCCAACAATGCCATACCAGGTTAAACATGATGAATTATCTTCATGTATTCAGGTTAGCTGAACTGGACAATGATTTGCTAATGTAGGAGGGTCCTTTCGAGTTCCTCAAGGGCTTGATCTGAAGCCTATTGAAACCAATGGGAGCAGCACTTTGTAATGAAACAGATGCCGGGTCTCAAGCCATTTTTTTACTTTCATAACTGACGTGGCAGGCCCAGCGGTGCCGGGGCTCAGTCCTGGCACAAGTTAAGCACTTAATGGAAGTCTTTCCATTGACCACAGTCAGCTTTGGATCAGACCTCAAGTGCGTAGGATAGTAACTCATCCCCAGCCCTGGCTATATTAACCTGCTTATTAATAACCCTTGTTGGCTGAGAATTTACATTAGAGGCCTGTGATATACTTAGGGTCAAAACAGGTCACTTTTGTGCCATTATTTTGCTTAAATAGTATTTGTTTAAATCACCTCTAGAATCCTCTCTGGCCTTCCGTGCACTGGATGCAGCCACCCTGATTAAAAAAAAAAAAAAAAAAAAATCTTTCTTTGTGCCACTATCCTCCTGAAGAAAAAGCTTAACATCTGATTTCGGTTTGCTGAAATAACAACAGATGTTTATCTTGTATTGTATGGCACATGGCACTTCAACCCATAAACCCCCTCCTGGAGCTTGGAGCACAGTTTCTGGTCCCTCGTTTGGACACTTGCAGGCTTTGTGCTATTTTTTTTTAATGTTTTCATTTCTCTGCATCTTAAGCTGCTACCAAAGTATTTATAAGTATCACATTATAAACCGTGAAACAGGGAATAGCAGAGGAGATTTTCAATACTTCCTTCCACTAAGCAGTGGACAGTATAGGCAGCTACTTACCTGAAGCCCCAAATTATGAAATAATTATTTAAGCATTCCACAATTTCCCAGTAAGACTTAACCATCCTGGATCTGGGACTGTGCATATTGTTCTAGGGACAGCAGGCAAAAAATCCCCCCACTTTGCTGTTAAAACATAGGAGAAGGTTTTAAGTGCCAGCGAAACTATGGAGGAAAAAGGAAGTGAAAATCCTGTTTTCCTGGGGTTTGTAAAAGAGTCTACTAGAACTCATTTTTATTTTACTCAGACAATGGTGAATTTCCACAGCTGGAGCAATTTTACCCAGACAGATGTGTGCGCGCACCCCCACCTCCCTTCTCCCCAGCTACAAAATGCTCTGTTACCAGGCAGAAATGGCAGTTTCATTCAGGAGCTCATTTGCAAATGCGTGTGCAAGGGCCAGAGTTTGCACATGTACACTAGTGACATGCACATCAGTCATTTCCGGGATACTGCTTGGTGGATTATGGAGGTTTCTTGGATAATACAACTGGCCACTGGGAGAACAGTTTATGCACATAGCGGAAAGGCTGAGTGTAGTTCAGGTGATTGATAATACGATACGTGGCTGGAAGTGAGGGACACAAGTTCCCTCCCCATCTCTCACCCTCACTAGTCACCCACGTGGGAAGGAGAAGAAAGATGGTCTCTTATAATGCTGCAGAGGAAGTCTGAGCTGGCAAGCAGAGTGTGTGTGTGTGGGGGGGGGGGGGGGAATAGGGGAGCTCCTCTGGTCTCAAGATGAGGAGCTGAGCCCGGAGACTGTAATTTGGAGTTGGGGGGCGCCAGATCTCATTTGGACCAGTTCACATATCTCTGGTGAAGCCCCTTTGAGTTGAAATGAAAGAGTGAACGATTAGTCTGCAATGTGACCGCTGCTCATAGACTGAGACTGGACTGTTTTCACTGAAGATTTATTTGTGCAGCAAGTACTAAAGCAGACTCCTTACAGCTCCTCAAATATTCAGTAGAAGCCACATTGTCTTAAATATACGGAGGGAATTGCTTTTCTCCCATTGCCTATATATTTCTTAGCTCAATCAGTCCACATACATTGTAGCTTCTCTTTTACATACCTTATGAAGGCATGGTTCATTTTATGACTGGGTAAATGCAGTCTTCTTTTGTTACCTTGACTGGCTTCTTTATTTATTGTTTCCTAAAATAATTTGATTTCTTCCCCCCCCACCCTTCAAAACACATACGATAGCAATAAGCAGATACCAAACAGAACTGGGAAACACAAGGCTGAACATTCTGATCATGTACATTTGGTTTGTATTTATCATATTAAGATGTGTTTTAATTGGTTCACGATCAACATCCTGTAGCTTTTCGGTCAGTTAGAAGAAAAACCTGTTTCATTTTAAAGCCGGTTCATTTCTTTCCCCTTCCAGCTGAGCCGAAAGGACAGGCTCCTACTGTAGTATCTCCAAATTCAATTGCCTTAAAACATTCAGAAAGAGGATTAAAATACATCTTGCTTTACTATTCTTGGCCAGTGATCGAGACATTAACTTGATTTTAGAGGGGGTAAAAACTAAAAAACGTTGTTTCTCTGCAGCATGAAAAGCCATGATGCAGAAATTTGAACAAAGCCAGGCGGTTACAAGCCAGAAATAAACAGCTTTATATAACGAACTGCCCTTGGTCCTAGTCAGTTTCCTCATGGGCACCTATGTTACCGAAAGAGCCACCTTGCTGACAGTCTCAGCACAGAGGCCAAGGACTGAGTGAGCCATAGAGACTTAACCAGCTTACTCATAGAAGTGGTCCTACCCAGGGGAGCGGGAACAACTTTTATAGTGGGGGTGCTCTGAGCCATTGACCCAAACCATAAACCCTGTTTACAATGGAATCCACTTCAAGCCAGGGGTGCTGTAGCACCCCTAGGTCCAGCATCTTTGATCCTACCTACACAAGGCTGAGATATATTGATGCTGCTGTGCTATTCCTGTCCTTTGGATTAACTGAGGATTTCAGCCCTCAAGCTCAGTCTGGTGCCTTTTGCCGCCACTAAACGAGAGAGACGTAAAATTCTCCATATCCGTGTCTGTTCATGCTATTATGAAATGTGGGCCGAGGCACAGAACTTGGATCCGAGCTACCCAAACCTGATGAGCGTTTAGTTCAAACCTGTGTCTAATTTAAGTCATTTATCCAGTGACCCACTGCCCATCAGTGGCAGATTTGGATGTAGAACCCAGGTGCTCTCATTCCCACTCTCCGGCTTTAATCTCCGGGCACAGGACATTTCAGATAAAATTCCAGTGATAATTATCTGATCCTGGTGTGCCATGATCGTTTGTGCCATTAGCTCACCTCCAGGGTGTGTGTGTCACTATTTGCATGACTTTTGGCATTTTTTTTTTATGCCTATAGAACAGATAACTTTTGTCTTCACAGGGTTTTTTTGGTAAATGTTTTCTTTAAATGACCAGTCTTGCAGTAACCGCTTGAGCCTGTCAGCTCTGTCTGAAATTGGAGCTAAAATAAGAACTGCTGAGCCTAAAACTGAGCTATCAGTACGTCAATCCCTGAGCTCATCACTACCCCCCTACAAAATACCTACAATAATCTTAATAGATATATGGCCCAAAGGGCTTATTTAAATGCAAAATGTTGTAATCACCTGTCAATATAAAAGAAGGCCTACAGTGGATGCAGTTTGCATCCCAAAATATGGGTTAGTTATCCCATATGTAGGTTCAGTACTGGACTCGAGGGGCTACTTCTTCAATTAGGTTTAAATGCAGCCTTGTGCAAAACAACATTCAGATAATTTCTGAACCATTGCCGTCTCCTACTGGACAAGAGGTCAAAAACTGAGGAACCACCAAACGCTCACAAAGAATGAGAGAGAAAAATCCTTTAATGGGAAAAAGGCGTCTTGAACCAGCCACTCCCAGGGTGATAATGAGTGTTTCTGTTGCTGTGGTAAAGCTGTTTTATGTGGTTAGTTCATTTCAAGAAGTTTATTAAGAGAAGTGGTGAGGTGGTGGAATTACCTGGAAGTTTACCTTGGTTAGCATCACAGAAGCCAGGAGGAGGTCTGCATTGGCTGACAGAGCTGAAGCAGTTGTATTCATGGCACAGGGTATAAAGGGGGAAGAGGGAGGAAAGTACTTTTATACAGAAAACAAAGATCTCCTCACAAATGTGCACTAGAGCAGGAGGAACATGGGGCGGAGGGAGGAATGAAAATTCATCTAAAATTTTGAATATTTGTTTTGCAGACTTTGAAAATAACTTTTTAATTTGACATTTTTCATGTATATTTCTATGGAGAAGTTTCAGTTTCAGAAACATACTTTTAAAAACTTCCCATTGTTCCTTGTATCCAGTTCCCCCACTTTTTGCTACTAGAAAGAAGGGAAATAAAAATGGCCAAATAATAATTTTTTTGATAAAACTGAAAAACAAACAGGGAAAACTTGAAAATGCAACATTTTTTCTTTGTGAAAATTTCAGATTTTGAAAGGCCACTTTTTTTTTTTTTTTTTTTTCAACAAAAATTTGTATTTAAAAAAAAAACAAAACAAAACCCACAATTGACCAGCTCTCAGTCTTCAGCCCTGCAAGGAGCTGTAGCCAAGAGGGTACCTGTGCCTGTTCAGAGATTATTATGGGGTGTCCAGGCCTTTGTGGATGTAAGTATTCATGGAGGGAAACAAATGAATTCTTTCTATATTATTCAGTGTGTATACTTAAAAAAGGTCTAGATCAAAGGTGAAGGGACAAGTCCATCCCACTGGAGTCTGTGGAATTATACCATGAATGAATTTACACACTGGGTTTTTCACAGATGATATCAAGAGGCCACCATGCTACAAAACAGATGAAGTATTTATTTAATTTAATAGACTAAAAATCTGCCAAGTCTGCACTTTATATATAAAAATTAGAATGAAGTTACAAATGTTCTTTGTGTTTTGCAAAGAAGCATTTTCTCTTCAACTTGTCAGGAATGCTAGCTTGACTAAGGACGCTCCAGTTCTGAATGCTTTTTCTGCTTGCGTTAATTTGTGTGTGTGTGTGGATACTTTGTAGATGTTTGGAAAACTTTACCTTGTTTGTTACCCCCACCTCTATCTTTGTCATTAGAGTTTCTTTTACTCAGGGAGTTTGCTGGAATACAGCGTGCTCTTGTGAGAATGTATACTGATTCCAAATGGGGTTCTGTTCTTTTCCTATCTCTTACATTGGCTTTTCTTCCTCAGATTCTTACAGTGACGCTTCCATTTCTATAAGTGTGCTCCAAAAGCAAGTCCTGCAAGAAAACAAAAATGATACACATCTTGAAACCGGCAAAAACCCTGAGCATATCATCCTACTGCCTTCCTCCTCCACTATGAAATCGTGGTCTTTATTACATAGAGACAAGAGCAAGCTTGTCAAAGAGCAGAACTGAAGCCAGAACAAACTTGTAGAGAAAAATGTCCATGGGGGATGTAGCTTCTCTTGGGTTATGTTAATTGAAGATGCAGGTAAATGGGGTAAAGAGAAGAGGGCCAATGAGTGGAGCACAGAGAGAGGTATGCAGAAGCTGGGCTGAGTAACTTCAACTACAATCAGATTTAGGGAAAAATAGGCATGTCCCACAGTCCTATTACTTCGAAAGCATGAACAGGGAGTGAGCCGAGATGAGCATGTGGGCACAAGCAGGATCCAGAGGCACGCATTTTCCCCAATAAAACAATCGGAAGAACAGACCAAGGGCAAATTTCTTCTCGGCAATATCCACCCCGTGAATTCCTGTTGCATAGTCTGCACTTGTTCAGCGCACAGAACACCCATTGACAGCAATGCACAGAGGGAGTACAGAATATGCATTAGAGATCCTCGCCATAGATAGCAGATCTTCAGTGTGGAATGGGGAGAAGAATTTTGCCCTAAATGTACACCAGATGCCCTGAGCGCAGTCAGTTCATGAGACTAGGCAAGCAATCACCAGAAGATTACAATAGGGCCTTTAGTCTTGAAGGCTGAGGTGTTGATGAAACAGTCTTTGAACTGTTTGAGGTTTCTTCAGTTTCTTCTTTTTTTTTCCTTGTGGGGTTTTCTTTCTTCCTAAGAACAAAAAAGTAACTTCCCAATGCAGCCCCAGTCTCTGCGAGACAAGGACTCTTTTGAACTATTTTACATACAGTACTTATTCAAAAGAATCTTCTTACAGTTTCCTAAGGAACCTCAACAGGATAATGTTGTTGGTTTGGACGCTGCAAGCATCCATTTCAGGAGGAAAGCAATGATTACAGCTGGCTGAATAATACAAAAAAAGGATTCATGGATAAAAGTGGTGAGTTTGGTTTGCTGCTGCTATTTGTGGGGTCCTATTCATTGTTGGGAAGTATTCAGATAGCCAGCAGTGAAATGGCTGTGAATACTGAAGGTTTCACCTATGATTAGTCATCCAAACAATCCTATTGCAATCACAGCTCGTTATTAATTGTTGTTGCTATTTGTATTGCAGTAACACCCTCAGCGCTCCAGCGGAAATCCAGGCCTGTTCTGCAAAGCTCTGTATTGACGCATATTAAAACCTGCTCCCTGATAGAACCATACTATAGAAATACCAGAACTGGTCAAAAAATGCCACTTGTTTTTCATAGAAAGTTTGGAAATGTTTGGCTTTTCAACCACAAAACAACAAAATGAAACCCAAACTGTGTTGTGATTTTTTTTGCCATCTATTTTTTGTTAAAAGTAAATATAACTAAAAACTGATTTAAGTTTTCAAATACTGGGGCCCCACCCCCAAGAATGTCCAGTCTCTGTTTTTTTGTTTTTTGTCAAAACGCCCCAGAAAATTTGAACTGAGATGAATATATTAAAAAAAAAAAATTGGTTGAAAAGCTATTTTTCATTGAAAAAAATGTTTTGATGAACACATTTTGACTAGGTCTACTAAATATTTAAAGTATGATGGAAAGAAAGCAGTATTATTGTCCCCATTCTATAGAGATGGAACTAAGGTCCAGAGCTTCAAAGATATATAGGCACCTAACTTCAGCAAGAGGTAGGTACCTAAATACCTTTGGGGATCTCGGCTTAAGTTACTTGTTCAAGGTCAGACAGGAAATCTATGGCAGACACAGGATTTGAACCCAGTTTCTGAGTCCCAGTCCTGTGCCTTTGTCACAAAGCCATCCTGCTCTTGGGACTCATGAGTTTCCTGCAGGAGCTCCGCCAGCTTTTCTGCCGCCCTAGGCGGCGGAAGGTCCCGCCCCGAAATGCCGCCCCCCACAGAGGCAGCGGAAGGTCCCGCCACCAAAATACCGCCGCAGTCGCCGCCCCCCAAATTGTAGCGCCTTAGGCAACTGCCTAGGTCGCCTAATGGGTTGCGCCGGCCCTGGTTTCCTGGTTTGAAAAGTGTGTCATCCAGTCAGAGAGCAGAACCAAAGCTTTATGACTTAGATAACTAGTCAAGTCCCATGAGCTGTTCCTTTTGACTATCCCTGGTAAGCCATAGACTGAAACTTTTTGTGTGGGAAATAGTCTTCAAATAATCATGAAGCACAAACATTAGTAAAATCAGTATCTCTTTGCAAACAGAAACCAGTTGCATTTGTAGCAGATAATTTTCACCAGCTTTAGCAGCGATGAATAAATCGGGCACCTCTCCATTACAGTGTCTTTAGACTCGAGATTCCCCAGTCAGACTGTGATGTAGACACAAAATCAGCCAGCCAGCGAGGGCTGAGTGGGGCAACACTTGGGATTATGTGAATTAAAATAAATAAATAGATAAATCTCTCTGGGAATCTGGAACCACCAAGTGATGCTGCACTTACCGGTGTAGCCTTGTGATCTTACCATTACTCTTCCTTCTTCCCCCTTCCTGTCTACCGCTTGTTTTAGCTAGAATGTAAACTCTTTTTGGCAAGAACCATGTCATTTATTTGGTGCCTAATATGGTGGGATCCCAAGCTTGCTTTGGGTGCAGGGGCGGCTCCAGGCACCAGCACAGCAAGTGTGTGCCTGGGGTGGCAAGCCGTGGGGGGCGGCCTGCCAGTCACTGTGAGGGCAGCAGGCAGGTGGCTTTCGACGGCATGCCTGCAGGAGGTCCGCCGGTCCCGTGGCTTCGGCGGCAATTCAGTGGCGGGTACGCCGATGGCGTGGCATCGATGGACCTCCTGCAGGCATGCCACCGAATCCGCATTACCAGCGGACCTCCCGCAGGCGCACCACCAAAAGCCGCCTGCCTGCCGTGCTTGGGGAGGCACAAAACATAGAGCCGCTCCTGTTTGGGTGCTATCTCCATACAATCAATCAGTAACGAAGAGGGAGATGTGATGAATAATAGTAAGAAAATGCAAATGTAGGTGTGTGTTTTACAAGTAAGCCTGTTGTTCCTCTATTGCAGTGTTCTCAGCCAGCGGGCAGCTTGTAGCCCAATCAGCACACAGCTGCGGCCCATGTGATATCCTCAGGGCCTTACAAGTAGTATATATATATCGTGTGGATGCTGCCCACATAACACACAGAGAGCTGCATATGTGGCCTACAATAGCAAATAGGTTGAGAACCACATGTCTGTTGTTTTTGGCTAGTGAGATATACCAACCAGGGAAGATACATTGTAGCCCTTTTTCTTAGCAATGCTACTTAACAATACGGTAATTAAGGCAATGCTCACTTATCAAGAGCCCAACATTAGGAGAAAGGATGAACCCCCATTGCAGGATGATCATTGGCACTTCCACGAAGTTTGCAAGCTGATCTGAAATCAATTGGTGCATTTACACCACGTTGGCTGAGCAAGCCAGTATTTCAGCTACAGAGAGTGCAGTCTAATGCGAATTGTGCACCACAAGGCAAGCCAGACTTTGCCGTTATTAGAAGTTATGCTTAGAGGGTCAATAAGTGGTTAGCAAAATCTTTGTTTGATTAAAAAGTTGCTTGAATTAGGCTAATGATGGGATCTCTGGCTGGCTAAGGCAAGTGAGGAAAAGTTCAAAGCCAAGTATTTTATGCAAGCAAAATCCAAATATGTGCCAAGTCTCTTTGATGAAGTGTCTTTGTCAGAACAATTAAATGAAGGTTAAAAAGGCCAGACCTTTTCTCAACATATTTGACTTGCTCTTTCTTTCCCCTCTTCAAGGTGTCTTCATGTTACATTTATTTGCTTCATGAATTCTTTATTACACTAATTGGTCCTGATGTACAAACTCATTAGAAAATGAGCTGGAAATGTAAGATCTGTCAAATTTCAGAGACTTCTGACATGGCTGGACTCAAGGGTCTTTTTGCAAAGAGAGAGGGAAAAGGAGAAAGGAAAGAAGCTAATGAGGAAATGTCAGATAATGTATAAGTCAATCCATTTCGGGATCAAATCTTATAAACTTCAGAGAAAAAATTTGTAGCATTGCCAGAGTAAACACTTAAAATGTTTTCAAATGTAAATTGTGGCTCAGAAGAATTCTTTATTATTGGTGTTTCTGAATGTTTCTCATTTGGGTTTATACCCCAAGTCAACCAATCTATATTTAAAAAAAAATTCTCCAACCACTGAAATGACTTCTTCTGCCTTAAACATGATCTCTTAGTGATATGAAGTTGCTATTTATTACTTATTTAGCTCCTACAGCCTCAGCCAAGATCACTGCCCAATTGTCGACACTGTACAAATGCATAGTGAGAGACATTTACTGCCATGAAGAACTTAAATCTAAACAGAAAAAAAGGTGGGAAGTGAAACAAGGCCCCACAGAGGAGGGAAGTGACTTGGCCAAGGTAACACAGCAAGGTCAATGGCAGAGATAGGAATAGAACTTGGGCCTCTTGAGTTGCAGTTTAGTTTCCTGTTTGCTAGATCACACTGCCTCCTTATGTGTTATGTTAAGAGTTGCATAGGCTACACGTTTCTTCTGCTAAACAATATTAAAAATGAGGAACAAGTCCTGAAAAAAGTGTGACCATCATGTCTGATTTTACTGCAAATCAGTTCAGGTCTTCTTGCAACTTTCTGCATGTTGATACTGGAAAAATGATCTCCTCTATTAATATACAGTGTGCCTCCTTGTATAAAAAACAAAAAAAAGAGCCATGTGATTTTGTGCGCATTGGCCATGCTGCATAGAGTGGGCTTATAGAACCACAGATGCATCAAAAAGCAAAAGTATGACCATGGTGAAGAGATTTATCAAAAAGCTGGGGCCGTTGTCAGCTAAATTGTGAGAGAGGACTTACTTCCCAGAAGAAGGAGCAGTTGCTATATTACTTCTCCTGGCAGTCCAGACTAATGCAGCAGAACAGAAGGGGAATTGTTAGATTTAGCCATCAACTCCTCCTTCTTTTCTCCTTATCAGTCAGAACATGGAAATATCTGTAGGTTTATCCTGTCAGCCCTCAAAATATCAAATAACATGCACAGTGCAGAGGGACACTTGCATGCCTGTTAGGGCTTTGGCTACACACCTGTGAAACTCATCATTCCTGCGGTTTCCAAAGGAAACAAGTAGAGGAGGGAGGATGGTGTCATGGTTAAGGAGCTGAGCTTATTCTCAGGAGATCTACAATCTAGTCCCAGTTTTGCCACAGACTGCCTATGAGACCTTGAGAACGTCACTTACTTTCTCTGTCCCTCAGATAATACTTCCTTTCTCTGACTCTTTGAGAAGAAGCACAGTCCAGTGGTTAGGGCACTAGTTTGGGAGTCCAGGGTTCAATTCCCTGTTCTGCCACAGACTACCTGAATGATCCTGGGCAATTTACTTAGTCTCTCTGTGACTTAGTTTCCCATCTACAAAATAGGCATGATAGGATGGCCCTACTCCAGGTTGTTGTGAGGATAAAGCTAGTGAGGTGCTCAGATGGTGTGGTGATGGGGCCATATAAGCACTTTGGATAGAAATGATAGGTATGTAGATAGTGTCTATTTAAATGTAAGCTCCAAAGCACAGCCTGTTGTTGTTACATATATGTACAGCACCTAGCGTAATACAGCCTCAACTATGGTTGTAGCTTCTAAATGGCTACTGTAATACAAACCGTAATCAGAAAGGAGGATTGCTTTTAAAAGGATTTTTCTGGGGTCACCATTTAACAATAGCACTCTAGGGATTACCCCTTGATTCTAAAAAGAAGCACTGTGGGACCTTGAAAGCAGCAACAGATACAGAGTAATCTTGGCTCCTCCCCCCCATTAGTGATGGCGCTGGCAGTTCCGAAGTTTAGGGGACGCAGAAGAGCACAAGTGGAATTCAGAGACCAGGAGTGGCAGAATTCTCTCTCTCTCTCTCTTTCCAGGTTTTTGACTTGTTGCGTTCCCCAGCTGATCAGGGCAGAGGTAGCTGAATGAGAGATCATCCAATATTAAGGAAGAAGCTTCTGACAATGGGGAAACTCAAAGACAGGGCAATAAAGGGGTTGGGTGTATTCCTGTGGGTGTATTCCTAAGGCTGGCGATTTGGGATCCAATTGACTACAGACACTCGGTATCTTAAAGAAAGTACATGAGAAACAGAGGCAGATAGACACACATGCACATACACTCCCTTCTTGCAAACTTGCTGCCACTTCTAAGAAGAGCTGCGCTTGGTTCACTACCCACACAATCCCAAACAGTTCTAACTGTCTACCTCAGTAGGCTTCTCTGTGTGTACCTGCATGGACGTGCCAGCTTATTTTTCTCAGTGCACTTCAGGGTCTTGTTAGTGTTGTGGTGTGTTTGTGTGCAAGAACCTCTGAATGGCTGAGGAGAACAGTCACAAACCACAATGCACCAGGCTCACCTCCCATCCCTTTGGCTGAAGAAGGGGAGATGAGTCCACCTACCTTAAATGGACTGAGGGGGGTTACTAAGGCACATGTCATTGACTGGGGATTTGAAACCAAGAGTCGGACTCTAACTTTATTCTTCCACATGACACTGCAAGATACATTCTACTTTATTGTCTGGCAATGGTTTACTAACAGGGTGTTTCAGGCATTATAGACCCTGCTGGGAAAGAGTTACGTCCGTACTGCTGACTCACTGGGGCAAGTAGCTTATTTCGTGCAGACAGAGGGAGGGTGAGAGTGGTGGGGGAGGATCTAGTATGTTGGTTGAGCATCCTTACAGGAGGAACTCTAGGAGCAGACAAGGTTGGAGAGAATCTTTGTTATGCTGGTAACTTGTTTGTTAATCAAATTAAACTCTAGGAAGAGGGTGAGTTTGGACTGTCGTTTACCGTCTGTCTGAAAGCAGTTGTTCACATTATAGCTTTGGGTGTCTTTACTTGGATTGCTTTTCCCCCTTGTCATCAAGACACATTATCCTATAGCCAGAGTTCACAGCAGGCAGCTGATTTATACACACAAGGCAGGGAAGAGTTGTTTACCAAGAAGGAGAAACTTTGCTAAAACTCTTTCCCTTACAGGTTATTATTAAAGAGCTGTGTGACAGCGCTGACTCCTGGGCCCATAAGACAATAGGCTCTAACTTTCTGATACTAAGGGTCACATTTGCAATTTTCCAGAAGCCAAAGAGGTGCACCTAATTTGCATGCTCTTTTTAAATATAGAGTACGTGCACAGAAACATACTTTCTTGGGGCCTGATTTTCAGAGGTGCGGAGCACCCACAGCTCCAGCTGGAGTGAACTGGGGCTGTGGTTTCTCAGCACCTCATTTAAACCAGGCCCTCATATTTTCTTTGATAAATGAAAGGAAACTGAACTCAGCTAACAAGATGAGTTCGCTGGCAAATTGCTAGCAGCAATGACAACAAAAGGCATTCACATACTGATCAGAGAGGGACTGCAGATCTGGGTTCCGGCCTGTGTAGG
The DNA here is from genome assembly GCF_013100865.1 of Trachemys scripta elegans. Classification (NCBI taxonomy): domain Eukaryota; kingdom Metazoa; phylum Chordata; order Testudines; family Emydidae; genus Trachemys; species Trachemys scripta. The sequence continues at coordinate 4,389,834 of NC_048316.1, read as the reverse complement.
AATCACTGGTCTCCAGGGGCCATACTGCCATATCTCAGATACAGTGAACTGAAGGGCAGCTGTCATCTTCAGTCATCCTTTCGACTGTATTCTAAGCACCTTCAGCCTAAAGTTGCCTGGGATTTATGGCCACAACTGCTCTGATGAAAATCGATTGGGAGAGTGCAGCTAAATGCAATACAGTTCTTTGGAAGGGGGTGTGGCATACAATTTTGAGGTGAACACCTCAGACTCATCCATGTGACTATTGTTGCACCACCATACTCAAATAGCAAAGGGTGATGTTTCATTTGAAAGATTTTTTTTTTCTAAATCAGATTAGACAGTGAAGACTTGCAGAAGGGAAGGGGAATGTTCTGCTTTGCAAACCTGTACTCCGTTTGCGAAGGTGTCAAGGAACCAGTACTTCCTTCTCGGTGCTTACATCTCTTTCCTTCCTCTTTCTATCTCTAGGAGTTGTCTTGCCTTGCTTGCAAACAAAACCACATCACAATTTCCATTTCTTGGACACCCCTGGTAATTCAAAACTTGCTAACTTCACTAGTCTTTCACGTCTTGAGTGTTCTTTTTGCCCAAGGAATCTGGATCTAGCTTCTGAGGAGAAAGCTAGATTTCTCTGCATTATCAGACAAATACTGAAAATTAAAAATTAAAAGATTTTCATGTTCACAGTTCATTAAAGAAATTAAGGAACATTTGGACTATTCTGGCTGGTAACAGGATTCTGGTAAGTAGCTGAAGCCTGTTTCCATTTTGTTTGATTGAATAAGTGGATTTATACAGTCCAGAAATGTAGATGGATGCTTTCCCACATAGGTCTGTTTAAAATCATCCTAAACTGTTTTCTGGATGTATTAGGCCACGCTCATCGCTGTGGCATTACCAGTCAGGATTTATTTGCCTCTTCTACATGTCTTGCGGCTTCCTTTCAGTGCTACTCCGTTGATCCCTAGCTGAGCTATCCATCTTAGTGCTCTTCTCTGTTGATACCTTTTGACATCCTGCTAGTGTCTGATGCACCCAATACTTCTCTCTTGCCAAGGGAAGACTACTTATTGCAGCTGTCAGTGTTAAATGATTCTAAACTTTGCTTTCTGCTCTTCCCACAGCCTCTAGTGTTACTTCATTTTCCTTCTTTGTTTCACGTGGGATCCCAACCTGCTGTGCCTCTAATGATAACTCCCTTTGGGTTCCATTTTTTTTCTCTGTGCCTTCAGCTACTGTTCAAGCCCCTCATTTTTTTTCTTCCAGAATGGAAACCAGCTTAGAACACATGGAATCCTTCCATAGTCATCGTTTATGAATGGTCTTTTGTTGTACCGTAGATAGCATCAGGCCGTTCAGCTCTCGATCTTTATAACAGTTGTTGCTTCTTTTCATGCTTTTGAATAAAGTTGGTTGAGAAATAGGAGGTGGGGATTTCCAAAAATATTTGAAGAATTCAACTTTTTTTCACCAAAATGTAATATTTTGACAAAATTTCATTGACATTTTCAAAATTCAAAAATTGTGATCAGTTTTCTTTAGAACGCCTCCTGTTGGGAGCTGGAAGGGTTGCAGAAACTACTGTGCCAAGAACAGCCCTCTTCATAGTTAGGGTCACACTTCGAATATTCTGTATTTAATAAACATGCCACTGCTAGTCACTTCCATAGCTCGCCGTACATCACCGAACTCCGTCTTCAGACCAAACACCTTGTGGTTTGGATTTATTCTTTTGCTGTCTATCTGGCTTGTTTGCTCCTCACCCAACTAGCTTTTCAGAGCTAGATGGCAATCTTGGAGATAAAGGGGAGGTTTTTTTTTTTTTTTAAGAGTAGATTCTGAATCTGCACTGTCTTTTCACACCAACTAATTAATTATTTCTATAAAAAAATGAGCCATTCACCATTAAACCAATGTTACTTAAAAAAAAAACAACCACCCAACTCCAGTGGTGTTTTCTGCTAGTCTGCTCCTACCAGTCATTATCCAGGGCTGTAACTGGAAGGACTACCTTGTACAGTAATTTTCTGCATGCTCCTCTGTTCTGCAGAAGCTTTGAGATTAATAGTTTGCCCACTGTGGGGAAGGAAAATTGTGCTTCATAACACAAAGCACCAATGTTACCTTCTCAGCATACAGGCCAAAGACTGAGTGGGCCAGTGCATCTTAATTCATGTGGTAGCCCTGCAGATGGTTGTTTCATAGGTTCAGGCATGTTAGAGGAGCAGTACATGGGGAAGCTTGCACTGCTGCTAATCCCGTGTAGATAAAGAGAGGACTTCGGTCTCCAAGCCTGACACCTCTCACAAGTGCTAGTTTGCTTTAGGTTGGGGGGGGGGGGGAAATCTGAATAAATTTTTCTTAACAAATTGATTACTTGTGTCACCTCAAAGTGTTGCCGTCTGGCAGCAATCAGTGTTGTCAATCCTGAAAGCCTTACATGGCAAACTCCTTGGTGAATACAACTGAGGAAAAACTGAATTTGGGCCTCAGTGTTTGGACCATTAATGGTCCTTGCTAAGCCACTCAGGATCTAAGAGAGATGTGTGAGTGTGTGTGTGTTCATGATGATATACGTTTGTCTCTCTGTGTGTATATATCTATATTTACTCATACACATTTATGTAAGTCAAAGAGTCCTAAGGAAGTAGGGCACCTGACTCTAACTCGAAGACTCCTTTAAAGCTCCTAGCCGTTGTATATATTTTTAAAATGGAGCGAGAGTAAGATTGTGTAACTGGTTGGGAAGGAATTTGTATAAAACGTTCCCCTCCGTCCCCCCATCTCTGTGCTGGCGAATAGCAAATCAAGAATGCTGCATGAGCTAAATTAAAATATAAAAAAGTATTAATATAATACTGGACTCTGTCTAGGAAGAGTTGATCTTTTATTTTAATTTTCTTTTACAACAGATTATTTGAGTAAAAGAGGGCATGTAGTAAAGAGTTAATTTCACTGCCACAATATACTAATTCTAAGGCAAAGATGCATCCCGAATAGCTGGGACTATCCTAGCCCTACCTGAGGGCTTGGGAAGTTAAGGATGCTTGGAACAAAAACCCATTAGAGAAACAAGGGTGAGTGTCTGTGTCTAATAGCCATCATGTCATTTAGTAGCTTTGGGCAAAGACTGGTGAAGGGCAACAAATTTTATATTTCTGCGCTTTCCGCTGCTAAACTCCGGGGCAGCAAGCAAACTATTAAACCAGTTTAATACCAAAAGTTACATACAATGCAAACAGTTGTTGCCTGTATAGCTTTCCACTCGCTCTTGCACACTTGAAATAATAATATATAACAACAGTGGGACATACCAATCTATCTTCTATCTGAGGATGTCAGAACACTTTCTCAGAGCCACCCACCACTCTGAGATACATACATTTTGTCACTCCCATTTTGCAAATGGAGAAACTGAGGCAGAGAGCTGAAGGCCCAGACTTTCCAGTGGCCTTAAAGTGGCCTCTAATTCTGGGAATTTCATTTTAGATTGCAAGGGCCTCATTTTCAGAGGTGCTAAACCTAGGGTTACCATATTTTGTGCCTCCAAATGGAGGACACTCCCCGGGGCCCCGGCCCCGCCCACGCCCACGCCCCAACTCCGCCCCCTCCCAAAGTCTCCGCCCCCTCCCCTGCTTCCCGCGAACATTTAATTAGCGGGAAGCCTGAAGCAGGTAAGGGGGGCGGGGGGAGGAGGCGCGGCCCAGGCTGGTCCCCCCGCGGCTCCAGCCTGGGTTGGCTCGGGCCCTGGGCTCCCAGCCCCGCGGGCCCGGCGCACCCCCCGGCTCACTCCCCGACCCCGGCGCACTCCCCGGCTCCCCGACCCCGGCTCCCGGCGCACTCCCCGGCTCCCCGACCCCGGCTCCCGGCGCACCCCCCCGGCTCCGGCTCCCCGGCTCCCGGCGCACTCCCCGGCTCCGGCTCCCCGATCCCGGTGCACTCCCCGACCCCGGCTCCCCGACCTACCCCCCGGCGCACCCCCCGAATCCCCGACCCGGGCTCCCGGCCCGGCGCACCCCCCGGCTCCCAGCCCCGCGGGCCCGGCGCACCCCGCGCTCCCGGCCCCGCGGGCCCGGCTCCGCGCCCAGCCCGGCCCGGCACCATGCCCCCGGACAAAGAAGCCCCCCCGAGCCTCCCGATTTTCCCGGACATGCCCGGCTTTTGGGGATTTCCCCCCGGACGGGGATTTGAGCCCCCAAAAGCCGGACATGTCTGGGAAAATCCGGACGTATGGTAACCCTACCCAAGCCAGAGATCCAGTGCCAGAGGGCTGAAGGTTAAAGGAGCAGCAGTGGGAGTTGCCTGCTGTCTCTAAGCTAGAGAGCTGGAGCCTAGGATAGAAGAGAGTTGAAGGCAGAGGAGCAGTAGAGGAGTTTACCTGCTGATATCACCAGGGCCAGAGATCTGGACTCAGAGGAACTGTCAGAGGGCCAAGGAAGTGTGAGAGATGCTCCTCTGGTAAGGATGCTCCCTGAAGAGAGGACAAACTGGGTTCCACTCTAGTTGGAAGGNCCGGCACCATGCCCCCGACCCCGGACAAAGAGGCCCCCCCAGCCTCCCGATTTTCCCGGACATGCCTGGCTTTTGGGGATTTCCCCCCGGACGGGGATTTGAGCCCCCAAAAGCCGGACATGTCCGGGAAAATCCGGACGTATGGTAACCCTAGCTAAACCCCCAGGATTTCCAGTGAAGTCAATCAAAGTTGCAGCTGCTCAGCAGTTCCTGAAGATCAGGCCTGATGTATCTAAAAACTAGAGGTCACTTTTGAAAATTTGGCCTTAAGTAACATTCCCAAGGCCACAGAAGGAGTTGGTGTCAGTGCCAGGATTAGATCTCAAGAGTTGCTGACTCTTAGTCCTGCGTTCAGACTAGTAGCCCATGTCTTCTGCCCAATCCCACAGCATATATATAAAGAAAACATTGCTTCAAATAAGTGACTATACATGGGCATGTCATACCCACACTTCCCTCTGCTGCTGGGTGGAAAAAGGAAGGGAGGGGAAGTTACTGGAGTGGGGAAGATACTTTTGGTGCATACTGTATGGTAGGTTTTTTTTCTATCACCACTTCCTTCATCAGTTGTGAAGCTCTGAATGGTTAGTCTCTTTACTTGGTGAGTGGGGGTGAGATTATGCAAAGAAAACGATGCTCATCTATCCCAGAAAATGTTTTGATCAATTATTTCAAATGTCTGTGCCAGATGAGTTTACTTAGCCTTGAGAAATTATTCTGAGTGTGCCCGTTGTGCAATATCCTTTTAAGAAAGGAGCATACATCTGACTCTTTCATGGGTTTGGCTAGGTTCTAAAATATATATCCAAAAATATCCCTTACGGGACATGTAGCGTGAGGCACTGTGGTATGTCAAATACCCCCCTGGGCCTATTTGGTACTATCAATAACTTTTGCCCTAGTATCATCACTGTTTAAAAATAAATAAATAAATAAATTTAAAAAGGGGAGAGGGATGGGAATGCTCAAGGTGAGTTCCTGAGCTACCGTTTTTAAGTCCTCAGACTGAGGGGGGGAAAAATGGCAAACGATTTCAGATTCTGAATAGTGTCACTTTAGCACTGTTTCCAGTGCAGCATGGACTTGAACGCCCTTCTGCTACTCGTTTTCTCTCTGACCACCAAGCCCGCCAAGTGTCACTGCTGTGGAAGTACACGCTGCCCATCAGCTGCTGCGCTCCACCACTCTGTTTGAAAGAGCTGCTGCTCTTCCACAGTTTTCCAATCCAGGGAAACTTGATCGGATGCTGCCTCTATGGAAAGCTGCCTTCTCTTCAACCCCAGTGTTTTCTTGGCCACACTGATACTACCCCTCAAACCGCCCCCACTTCTCTTAGTGTTTGTGATTTACAGCCATACTTTTAAGAGTTGTTTTTTCAAAGCAGTGGGTATCACGCTCTGTACCCCTCCTTGTCATTCCAGTGCATTGAGCTTGTGTGTGAACCAGATGACTTAAAAGCTCTTCCAACAATTCCTATTCCATTTACGGTAAACTAGCACCGTTTTTTGGCATATTCCACCCCTGCCTAGAATAGCTCAGAAGAGGAGGCAGCATGATCTGATGGTTAGAGCACTGGACTGGGGTTCAGGAGGGGTGCATTCCCATCACTGTCTTCACCCTGCTCTGTGACTTTGGCCAAGTCACTTTACTTCTCTTTCCTGTCTCACTCTTCGTGTTGTCTATTTAGACTGTCAACTCTTTAAGGCAGGAAAGATCTCTTATTTTGTGTTTGTATAGCGCCTGGCACAATGGGGTCCCAACTGGGGCTTAGAGGCATTTCTAAAATATGAAAAAATGAGTAATAATCTTAACCAGCGATGTTTGAATAGTATGTCCTAATCTGCCTGCCTGCCTGCCTGCTGCTGGGAAGAGGTGCATTTGATCAGAGGCCTATAAAAATAAATGCAGAAGAAATACTTGGTGAGAAGTTAGAGCCATATTTGTTAAGGTCTTAATCTAAAAGAAAAAAAAATGTAGCCACCTGATTAGCTGACACAGCTTTTGAGCCACACCTCTGATCTGCTCCTTGTCAGCACACAGATGATAGCCTTGAGAACGAATAGGAACATGACCTCTGACAATATTGGGTATGTCATAAAATTAATCTCAAACTATTAAGGGAAATACCAGGATGAGGGAGGGACACTAACGCATAAGCTAGAGGGTGGGTCTGAAGGGTTCCCAGACTTGTCTTTCAGCAGCTCCTTACAAAGCAAGCTGCCTGAAAGTATCCATGAAAAATTAAACCTGGAAAAAAGGAAGGAGGCAGATTGCTGTGGCTAAACAAAAAACGTACCTTCCTTCCTTCCTTTAATGCCCTCGCGCCAGGGCAGATGAGCTTCAACATCCCTGTTTGGAGCACTGATTAAGTGGTCAACCACCACAGGATGTTTTGGGAGGCACAGAGGCCAGCGCAGCCCCCCCCATCCTGTTGTGAGTCTGGCCAGACTGAGATCAGCCTGTCAGCCCATGGCAAACACCTGACCTCCAGCAGTGGTCATTACCTGGTGCACCACTTGTTACCCTCTCACCAATCCAGTCCTCTGAGGGATCATCCACGACTGGATTCCAATGACGGGGGAGCGAAGTCAAGGAAGCAGCATAGTCCAGTGGATACAGTTCTAGGCAGGGAGTCGAGAAAGCTGGGTTCTGTTCCTGGCTCTGCTATTGACCCACTGTATGACCTTGGGCAAGTCTCTCTGTGCCTCAGATTCTCCCTCTGTGAAATGGGGATACAGTATTTGTCCCCCCACCCCCGCTCCCCTGGGCAGCGTGTTTAGAGATCTATGGATGACAAGCTGGGGGTGATTGTCACTTGAGTCATTCAGCGCCTTGCAGCATCCAAGTCTGCATTCCGTTTACGAGCTGTGCACAGAATCCGCTCACTTCTGGTGCCGCTGACCTTGGCAGTTATTCTTGTCTCCGGCGCTGATATACAATGAGGCCCTGGCAGGCCCTGCCACTCTCACACTGCCTCTCTTTTTGGCTGAGAAGTTTGTTGATATTGATGCTGTTGGACTGATGGATTGCCACCTGTTTGGCGTTGACTGCCATATTGGGATTATATGGGGGTGGGGCGAAGGAAGAGGTAACAACATAGCTTCATTTGAAGGAGAGTCCTCACCTCCAATTTCAGGAATTAAAGCAAAGATACCCCTCAAATAGAAACAAAGGCCTCTGAAATGTAAATAATCTCCTCTACCCTTTTGTTAATCATTGCCACGTACCTCTCCCTTCCCAGAGTGGAAACATAGAGGTAGGTATGGGCTGGGCTCTCATGGGTAGAGAAAGCCAGCGTGATTTCGGGAGGTGCAAAATAAGGTTGGTTTTATGATGCATTTCTTCTCCCCTTTCCTCCCACAGTTGCAAAAATCAAACATGGCTTATAGGAAGCCTAAGTACATACTGGGTATAAACGTACCTCATCTTCTATCTTCCCCATTCCATGAAAACATGAGGTTGTCACAATGGGGTATGAACCGGATTCTGATCTCAGTGAGAACTGTCATTCCAGAGTAATTCCATTGACTTCATTGGAGTGACTCTGGATTTGCACTGGTCTAACTATTATCAGAATTGTGTCCCTTGCATTTACTTTGTTCTGTGTTCCTTCTCTGGTTGGTGGTGGTTGTTTGTATCCCTATTTTTCTGCCCTTGAATTATTTCTCTCTTCCCCCTTCACCGACGGGCTCCCACTCGCACCCTACAAGCACGAGTGAGCTGATTCCACATTGAGCAAACTCAGTCTGCCCAGCCCGGGTTGCCAATCTGTAATGGCCCCAATGCTGGTACTGTTTTCTTATTCTATACCACGGGGTGGCCAAACTTTGCCCAGCTGAAGACATCCTGGGCAACTTGGCAGGTGACAGTGGCCCACAGATAATTTGAATAAAATTAAGTGAACGGCAGTGACCCTTCCCTCTAAAATGGAGGTGCAATCCATGAGGACGAAGTCTTGTACGTTGGTTGTGGTGCACTTTGATCTCCTCAGCACACGTCTCCTAAAATGAGGGTGCTCCAATGCCATTGTAGAGCTCTGTGGGCTGGACATGGGTCACTGTGTTGTACAATAGTTAGCAATTAGCTACTGATTCTTACCGTTGGGTTCTTCTTAATCTTGTGAGACATCTGTAGGCACCTCACATCATCAATGCTATATCCTCTGTGTTTGGGTGGGTTGGTCACTCCTATTACGGTGGTGCTACCCCGGAGGACAAATGCTGTCACTTCGGTGGTTTGTTAACGCACTTTGATCTAGTTCCATGTCAAATTGGGCACACACGAACAGTTAGTTTGAGGTAGGCTAGTTGCAGGGTAGGGCCGCATCCCACCTTGTTGCAGACTAAATGATCGTATAGACAAACCCTCAGCATTTCTTCATTATTTATACTACACACTGGTGCATAAGCATGTAGTCAGTCTCCCTGTTAGGAATATCATCCTAAACGCCAATGCCTGGATCCTAGGAAGGAACTCTTAACCAAGACTTGACCCTAATTAGAGAGATCAAAGTAGAGCGCAAACTCTCTCGCTGTTTGATAGAGCTCCTCAGGAAGGAACCACATCTTACAACTAACAACAAAACGGCATTTCTGACTATTCACTACTCATCATGCTAAGAGAATAACTTTTAAGACAATGTGGAATAGCACCATCTAGTGACTCGCACCATGACGTTATAAAACTCAAACAAGTTAACAATTCAGGGGAAAGGTTAGCGCCTGTTCTTATTTTGAGCATTCCTAGACATCAGAGCAGCCACATTTTTCATTATGCAAATGTTCTGTCAAAGTAAGAGGGTATGCCACAGTTTGGGCATCTTCTGTATTGTACAAGTGCATGATCTAAGCAATTGGGACAATCAGTCTGTTGGTGGCCTTGACTCAGCTGTGTCTATTGGATTACACAGTCATCACCGCTCTTAGCTCAGGGAGAAGCATGTGATTTTTGCCTTTTGGCTCAGCTGCTGTTGTGGTCTCATCAACAAAAGAGAGTTCAACAGCATTTTTTCCCCAGCTGGTTAAGTCATCCAAATATGCAATTTTGGGATCAGAGAATGATAAATGTACTATAGGTCTTGACCATTAGCTACAGCAAGGCATCTTTGAACCAGCTAGCTGGCCGTAGGCTTAAGCTCCGTACTGACACACAACACCGGGATTCAATGCCTATAAGCTGACTGGCGCTGGGACCGTCTTTTTGTTCTGTGTTTGGACAGTGCCTAGCACAATGGTGCTCTGGTCCCTCACTAGGGCTCTTCGGCACTACAGTAATACAAGTGATAAATGGTAATAACTAACAATCTCTTGTTCCTGGGCTGGCAGGGCACAGGCATTCAATGGGCGTGTCCTGCATCACTGTACAACCTGTTCTGTTTTCCTCAGTTGTTGAAGATTCTTGGGAATAGAAATTAGAATTCTCCTTTGGCAATCCCTCATCAAAGGCACAGTTGCGCACTTTTATTTAGCTTGGTTTGCTGCAACACATACTTGTGTGCCAAGAAAGTACATTGCATCTGCTGGTGTTGTATAGAGGTTAGAGAAGAAGGCTTGAGTCTTTTATTCTGATTTACCACGTGAGCTTGCACAAGTCACTTAGAACATGATCTGTTGCCTATTGAGAGGTTGATGGGAATCCTTGTATTGACTTCCATGAGCACTGGATTGGGTCTGTAACCTTTCAGTTCCCCCATCTATAAAATGGAAGTAATGCCCCCTCTGATGGGTGTTGAGAGATTCTGTGATGAAAGACACACTACCTGAAAGCTGCTGGTGTCTTAATAGATGGCGAGCAATATGTCTCTAAAGGCCTCTCTTGACTCTAAAGGGAACAAGAGAGATAGGTGGGTGAGGTAATATCTTTTACTGGACCAACTTCTGTTGGGGAGAGAGAGACAAGCATTTGAGCCACACAGAGCTCTTCTTCAGGTCTGTATTTAGCTGTGACACTCTGATCACCTTTGCAGACCTGAAGAAGAGCTCTGTGTAGCTGGGAAGCTTGTCTCTCTCACCAACGGAAGTTGGTCCAATAAAAGATACGTCCTCATCCGCCTTGTCTCTAATATCCTGGGACCGACACCGCTACAGCAATGCTGCATACATCTGTAGGAAACTGTCTACTGCACATGATACCTTTTTGAAGGTCTTTTGTTCTAGGTTTTTATTAAGTTGTCCTTCACTATAGATTCTGAGCATCTCTGAATGTGATTGAGAAGCTATAGAACTCTAGCATCTGACCATAAAGGATGATATAGGCCATGATTCAAGGAAGTACTTAAGTACTTGCTTCAATCGATCCGTATTCAGGAAAGCACTTAAGCGTGTGCTTAACTTTAAGCATGTGTTTAAATCCCAGTGGGATTTAAGCTCATGTTAAGTGCTTTCTTGAATAGAGACCATGGTAAAATAATTGAAGGAGTTTCCATTCGTTTAAAAGAAATTGCCCACGTTTCATCCACAAAGGTGGTGATTTCAGTGTTCACAGGGAGATCCTAACAGGTGTCCATCTGCTTCCTCGTTTGGCCCTGCCTACTTCAGGTCATGTTGGCGTCCGTATGAAGCCCAAGCCTGGGCCTTGCAGCCATGCAGGCTGCATCTGCAAATAGACATTTCTAGATGTAAAACTATTCTCTTCCCCCCCCCCCCCTTTTCTCTTCTTCCCACCTCTCTCCCTCCCTCCTCAGTCCTTGACAGAGGCGCAAACACTCTTAAACGAGAGATAGTGGCTTCCATCCAATGGAGCCCTGGTTAATCACCGAACATCGTGGGAAAAGCACAAGATGAGGGCCGAGAAACAGCCCATTGTCTGGGCAAGATTAAAGCCCCAAAAGCCGTATTGTCTAGTGAGGGGATAAATCTTCCTGCTGTCACTCAAGCACTGAATTAAATTCCCCTTCATTTCTAAAGGGGCTTATCTGCACTGAATAGGCTGTTGCGCCACAAGCGTAAGGGACTGTATTAAGTGAGCTCCTGTCTTGGGCACCTTCACAAATAGACGAAAAACAGGAGCAAATCTGGAAGGAGAAGGGGGGAAAGAAAGTGCTCTGGACTTGGGAAGGGAGGACAGTCATTGTTGTAGCAGATTTTTATTACACAACGAGGTAAATGAAATGGCCATTTTGCTTGACTATCCAGATTTGTCACCATTAAAATAAATATTCGGTGAAGTATTTGGTGGAAGGAGGAGGGAATCTCTAAATGCAAGAATAGCTCTGGCAAAGGAATGTTTCTGCTAGGCCGTGGGAGCGCTATAGCAGAGGAGGGATGGCTTAAGGAAAATGGAAGTGATCTTGTGTTCATGCATGGACTGGATGCTCTCTAATAGAGGACCTTTCCTGCTCACTTTATCCTGAGATGAACGCCAAACAAAAATGGCCTGGTATTTGCCTTTGTCACATGTTCTGCTCACTCTAATGGCTGAATGTGTGCCCAAGGAGGAGTATCAGCTGCAGCCGACACAAGGCAAAAGTTGGCACAGCCCTGTGTTGGGGGCAGTGCTGAGATGCACAGCCCCTGCGGATGCCATAGGAGGAGGAGAGCTTCAGCAGGTTATAACAACCCCAGGAGCCCTCAGAGAATGCTGTCCTCCTGTCTTTTTCTCCAGCTGGCATTGCTGGTCAGTGTGCAGAGGAGAGGGGTACAGAGTTATGGTTCATCCTTATTCTTCCACCCTTTCCCCTCCTTTATGACCCTGTCTAGCTCTTGGATGTGTATGTGAAGGGGGAAGTTCTTGGCATGGAGCTCTTCCCTTTGTATGTCCTTGCAAGAACTAGGCATCATCTGGCCCAAAGAATGCAAAATCTTACTATTATATGCCCCACTAAGCAACAGGTTCTGCCTCCTATTTTCCATGGTTCAAAGAACTGGATTCCAAAGTACACACTTGAGATGGCAAATGTAGGACATGGGTGTCCAGTTATGTGCCCACCTTTGAGAACTGGACCTGGTGCATTAGAAATCCATTTGAGGTTGTTTCCTCAGTTGCTCTCTGTAGGGTTTTGGAGACTGAGCAGTGACCTCTGTAATCAATGATATATTGAAAGGCGTTCCTGTTACAGTTTAGCTGGAAGACGCTACCCTCTCACTAATGTAGCTTTCATACAGGCTGATGTTCGTTTCCGTCAGATTGCTCCAAGGAAATTAAAAAATATCTATATATTTTACTTGTTAGTTGTGTTCACTTGCCATTTACTTCTATATTAGCATAGCTGATGCAAACTAGTGTTGAACTTTTGATGCTATTGGGTCTGATCTTATGTACCTTGGTGTAAATCAAGGGTGACTCCACTGTACATCCTGTATAAATCAGATGAGAATCAGGCCCTTTGATTTTATTTAACATTAGGGCCTTGATAACAACTAACCTATTGGAGGTTATGCTATATTATTGATTTTTGTTGTTGGTAGAGTTGGTATAAATTTCTGTAAGGTTGAGTGCATGTAAATAAAACTTCCATTGAAAGTAAAGGCTGGATATTAAGTATTCTTGAATTAAACTGAGAATGTTACCAACTGTGAATACTGTGTAAATGTCAAAGGACAGAGGCATTTATGTGTCTCTATTTACGATATTAAGTTATGAAAATATAAACGGTGCAAAGGGCTTATTCTGTGCAAAGCAGCTGGCCAAAACATTCACATTAAGAAACCTGCTGATTATTACTTTCCTTGGTTTTAGTCTATTGGATTAAAAAGACACTGCATTTAGGATCTGGTACATTTTGGTAAGTGCTAAACAGGATTTTCTGTAACCTGTGTGAAGTTTCCTCTTGTTGATGGGGTTTAATACTCTCTTGTGCAAATCTCTGGAAGTGCAAATACCTCCAATCTCTCCTTTTAGCAATCCAAACCATTGCTTAAATAAACGGGTTTACACCTGTTTGCCAGATTAATTTAATTAGCCAAAAATAGAGTAAAAGAGCTGGTTTAGAAACAATAGCCTGTAAAGAATACCTTCCACGCTCCTCTCCCCTCCCCCCTGTTGAATTTGGCGTTCTTGTGGAAACTGGCTTGGAATATTATTCCTTTTAGTTGAATGGTTTCTGTCTATGGCTTCTTGTTTTTATAAACCAGTTTGAGAAAATAAGTTGGTTTGAAATAATATGTTTTTGGGGCCTTTTGTCTACAAAATAATAATAATGTTTTGATCTACTCTTTGCTACCATTTTGATAATACAGATTTTTACAAATTCCGGACCCAACCCTGCAGTCCTCAAGTTGACGAAACTCACTTGCTGTCAATATTAGCAAATTCTGACTAAAACTGCAAGAATTAGGCACTTGGAAAGTCAAAGGTCCGATTTTTCTCCTGCTTTTCACCTTGTATAGTCAGTACACTGGTTTACTGTCAAATAGTTGCTTGTCACCAGTATTAGCCAGCTGAGAATTCTGATTTAGTAGCATTTTACACCCACTACGCACACAGGGTGCAGGGCAATGGAAAATGAGGGCAAAATTATTGCTTTCCTACCATGAGATATTAGAAGCTAGATGGTATGTGGTCTGAGTATAAATGCACACACTCCGTGGCATATCTAACTTAGGTTGACCAGATAGCAAGTGTGAAAAATCGGGATGGGGGTGGGAGGTAATAGGCACCTATATAATACAAAGCCTCAAATATCAGGACTTTTCCCTGTAAAATCAGGGCATCTGGTCACCCTAATCTAACTAGAGCTGAGCGGAAAACTGGTTCCTGCTCCTGCTAGCGTTTTTGAGAAGTCCAAAATTTTTCCCTTCCCATATCAGGACGAAAAGTCAAAATCTCAAATTTTTCACAAACTAAAAATCTTGAATCAAGTCAATAAAAATCCTTCATTTTGATTTAGACTTCATTTTATTTTAATTTTTTTTACTATAAATTAACTTAAATTTATAAGTGAAACATTCTCTTGATCCCTCAAACCCACACCATTTTGTTTTATTTATATATATATATATATAAAATAAGAACGGGATCTTTCAATAATTAGAAACTTTTTTTTTCCTTTCCAAAAAAAAGTTTGAAACAGGAAATTTGTCAAAACTAACCTTTTCCTTCAAAAAGTTTTGGTTTAGATGAATCAGTATTTCCCAATGAAAAAATGTTTAATCAAAAAATTCCTGACCTGCTCTCCATCTGATCAGCTGTGTCTCTGCTCCTCCTCCCAATATCTGGAGGAGTGTTACTGTCATCATCAATGAAAACTTAAGTGGTTGTTTTCAGCAGCTACTTGTGTTTTGAAAATGAATGGATACCAAGAACGCTCACTTTATGAAGCCGTTTTTTAGCTTTAGGCTATGTGAATTAACTGGTTAACTCACTGGCTGATACAATATGAAACAAACTATGTCAGAGAAAATTCAACAATTCCTTGGATGAGGATGCAAATGGTTTTTGAAAGCACGCATAGATACATAGGATTAGATGGATGTTAAATACTGGATTATTACAAATTAATCTAGATAGAAATCTGTTGATATTTTTCTGTTTAGCTGAGATCTTGCTCTGTTCAGTTCATTTTTTTTTCTTGTATTCTGAAACCCCTTGGAAGAAGAACAGGATCTAAGAAAAGCACTTTCTGCAGCTCACACAATGCTACTTTAAAATCATTTATATTAAAAAAAAAAATAATAACAAGCAAACAAACTTGTAAGCCCATAGGATGCTTCTGCCCTGTGGCTTAATGGCACACGTTTTCATACATCCAAATCCAGCAGCTTTCAATAACAAAGGATGAAATTCACAAAACAAATTGCTTCTCTCTTCATAAGTCACGCACTCATATGCCAGGGTAAAGATGTGTTGATAACATTAAAATAGTTTAGTCGCCGATGAATTGTAAATTCCCACCGAGTTTCGGCCTGGCAGTTGTGTTGATAACAGCATGGTGTGGGACACAGAATGCATTCCGATTGTGGGGTTCACTACTTCATGTTTTATATATTTATATTTTTAGGAGAATAGCTAAGAAACACCACTGTGAAATTTTGGTAGGCAGCTTCAAGAAAAGAGAGCAAAATATGCAGAGGCGGTTTAATGAATATCCATAGTTCTTTAAAACCGTATCGATGTAAATGCGACTGCCCCTATTTATGATTTTGGGGGGGGGGGGTGGAGATGGGTTGGGGAGGAATTTTTTAACAAAAGGTGCCAGATTTGCGTCCCGTTTAAACAGAGAGCTGCTGTTTAGCCACAGAAATGGTGTGGCACAGGTAGTAGCTGTCAAAGCTTCACTCATCATGTTCCACCAAAGTGTCTCCACCCTGATCTGGAAGGAGGCCCTCTAGAGGTGAGAGTATAGTCTGGTTTCCATGCAATCCAATCTTTTGCTGTTGCCAACATCAATTGGGTACATCTACACAGCAGCTGGGAGTGCTCTACCTGAGCTGGGAAGCAAGGCGCATTAGCTCTGCTCGAGCCAGCGGGCAAAAAACAGCAGTGTTGCAGGGGGTAGCACAGCTGGTGGCTCAGACTAGCCACCTCAGTACAAACCTGCCCAGACCCCCTGGGTAATACACTTGGGCAGGTAGCCAATAGGCCACCTGGGTTACTCCCAGCTACACTGCTATTTTTAGCATGTAGCATAAGCAGAGCTAGCAGGTGTCTGTCTACCTGCACTGAAAAGCACGCTCCCAGCTGCAGTGTGGTTGTACCTGAACAGGGCAATTGTGGTGATAGGGATGTGACGGGCCTATCGTGTAGGAACTGCGATGGGACCACCAAATGTATATCACAACAGCCACCAAAGAGCTGTCTGGTAACGTTTGCACCTCGACCTCGATACATTAGAGGTACTTAGATGTTCATGTGCCATTGCTGGGCGATGTGAAAGCCCCATATTTTCAAGCATTGATGCAATACATCCCTGCAACCCACTCTTATTGTGGCTTTAATTTTTAAGGGCAAAGTCAATCCTGGTGTAAATGTGATGGATTTGAAATCAGGGTCGTTACACAACGTCTGAGTTGTGCCTTAGGAGACTTTTTGTAGCCTCCAGCATTAAATGGCAAAGAAAGCTGTATTTTAAAAAATAATAATAATAATGTTGAAATGTTGGTTCTAGAGCTTTTCCCAATGACCAGCTTAATCACATCTTTAAATTATCCAGAACGCTTTAAACTCAACCAATGCACAAATGAAAGAGGCGGTAATAGATGGCTTGCCATGCCAGTTTTGGTAAATACCCTGCTGATTTCAGTTCATTTGCAGTGTAGTATTCAGCCTACCTTCTGCAATTAGAGTCCCTGAGTTATACAACTGGATACTTTTACTTCAAAGTAGGAAGAAAAACCCAGAGTTCCTTCCTCAGGTCAGGATACTTTGGCTGGACCCAAAAGGGTTAACAAACAAACTGCCTGAATTGCTTTGTTCACTGGAAATCTAATCAGATGTTAACCTACAGTCTATATCCAAGCAATCCTTTCCTTATGATAGTGATTAGTATTACACTCAGAATGAATAGACTAAGGAAAGATTCCTATGGTAACCTTCAAAATGCATTCCATCGGCAAGCTCTGCCTACTCACAATAATTACATTCTTAACTCGTCTAACAAATAGCATGCTAATTAGCTGCTTAACCAGCCTCAGCTCATTATTCCTGGGCCTGGGCAGGTTTGAGTAAAGTGACCCAGAGAGAGACCAAGCTCACTTAAAAATACTAGTAATAATAAATGTATCAGGTTTGCCATGTGGATGGAGTTCCTTCACTGTGACTAGACTTTCTCTTTTATGGGCTCCTCCTCTTGCAAGCCAATGCCACCCCAAATTAATCCACTGGTACACAGCAGTGATTTCATCTCATAAAAGTTGGTTTATATCAGGTCCACCAGTGCTTTAGTTTAGCATCTGCTTCGCTTGATGGCTAACCACAGGTAAGTCATCAGGGGTTGTTCAAGGTTCACTACAGAGACAGGTGTGTGTTGGTGCTAATTACCCTCTGCAATAGGCTTGATCCTTGAACCAGAGGTAGTTGATGTGCTTCCTTTTCTCAGCCCAACTAAACCGCAACTGGGATCTCTATCCATCTCCACCCCTGGGGAATCTACGGAGGAGGTTGTTGGGCCTTTAGTTCTTAGTTATACATGATCTCTTGGCCTCTTAATGGTTTGAACTGATCATCAAGAGAAGGTGCTCAAGTTGTAGTTCAGTGTTGGTTTTTCAAGGGCAATCACTGGCTTTATTTAAGCGGGGTCTTTCTTTTAGCATAACTTGATTAAATAATAGCAAAGAGGTCTCAGAGAGGACTGTGGCAAAAGGATAAAGGAGTCTCAGAAACTCTAGGACTTTGGTTCAGACTCAGACCAGGCCAATACCAACACAGTGATTACCATCTGATGGCTAACTGGTGGTCTCAGTGTAGGGTGGGCATATGTTTCTTACAAACATAACCATGCTTAGTATTGACATTAATGATGGCTCTTCCGTACAGCTTGTCTATGCACACAGGTCTAATGGTTTAACTTAAGAGGTGATTTTTAGTCAGTTTAAATAAACCGGTGCACAAGGCCAGGTAGATGCTCTTATTTCCATTTAAATCAGGCGTATTTTGGTGTAGTTGACATTAATAAGAACAGGGTAACTAAACCAGTTTAACTAAACAGGTGCAAATTTGTGTGTAGACAAGGCCTTAGCCAAGAGGACAAGCCCCAAAGAGGCCAAGGAAATTGAGCTTCCATCTCACCTCATCAGGACAGATACATTAGTATTAGGAGGACGCTTGTATTGCTGCTGCCTGTTCCATCTCTGTCCTGTGACTTGACAGAAGACCTCAGCCTCATTCTCACGGCAGGTGGCATTTTCCAGGATTTACTGTTCAGTGTCCCCCTCCAGAGCCCTTGTTTTGACCCTGTCACTTACACCCTCATTGTTGTTTTTCATTCGTCGTCCCCCACAATCAGTTAAACCCTGGGTTCTGTGTGCCCTCCCACATTTGAGGTGGTAGTCTTTTGCTGTTCTGGTGGGCTCTGCCTACCATCCCAGGGTTTCAATAGGCTAACACGGTGCACCAGCATGGAAGTCATTTAAGTATATTCACACACGCCTTTCTCCATCCTTCCTGTCTTGGTGCAGTCTGTGTATTCGGAGAGAGGGCCAAAGTGAACATCACCTTGTGCTTCATTAGCTGTTGCTCCCATTGTTCACAAAATGTTAAATTTCCTGCTGGGTCACTATGAGTTTTTTTTTCTTTTTTTTTGGCCTTGTAGTTAGCATAAGGAGTGAGTGTACCAGGAAACTCACTTTATGGGTTTGGGATATTTTCAACCAGAGTTGGGAACATACAGATTGGACCTAGTCCTGCAATCCTTACTCATGCAGAACTCCCAAATATGACCAAAGTCAATGGAAGTTCTGTCTAGATAAGGACTGCAAGATTGGGGCCTCGTTATTAAGCACACAGGTTAGATGGCAGTAGCTTGTGTGTTTTTAATAAGAGATTACAAAGGTGAGGGGTTTAAAAGCCCGTTTTACAGTTCTTTGGTGTCAATCTGCAAAGCTAACCCTAATGTAAACAGAGGAATAATGCAAGTATAGTTACATGCCACTTAACGCAAACTTGTGATATTGCAAAGCTGTGCAATGGTAAAGTTCTCTCCAAATGCCAACTGTTCATCTTTTATTTCCTTAACCCAGCTGGAAATACATGTCCTCTTACCGTGATTTCAGATATTGATTTGGTTAGTGCACATCAAAATGTTACTTTAATATATTAAACATAATATTTATTTTTGGTTTTCACACCTCCTTGCCTTCAAACGCCTTAAAATCTAAGGCTAATGCTGTTTTAATTTGTTTTGCTCCTAATTATTTTTTCTCATCTGCATGTTTCTGATTTATTCTTATACAATTGAAAAATAAAATTTAATAGCAAAAGATGGCTAAGCATCTTGTCTCCAGCACAGCATACATCATTCCCCTTTGTGAATGCTTACTGAGAAGCACAGGCCACAACTGACTACAAAAATGCCATTGAAAGGACAGAGATGTGTTTACAGTTTATGGAAGATGCATTTGGCTCTCACTGTATAGCTTTAACTTGAATGAGAGAGAATGTTATGCTCTGCAGTAGGACTGGTTGCATAGTCCATAGCTCACAACTGGATTTCTCTTCTCCTGTTTCTAATCTTTGCCCTACCTTTAATCTCTGTTTGTTGGTAGGGTACAAATTTGTATGCTGTAGTTAGAATAAAATATATTGTGCTTGCTTGCGCTCCTTGAAAAATTGGCAGACTTTAAGTCAGTAAAAGCTAAAAGTGCTTTTTTTTTATCCTCGTGGTTTTTTTTTCCCCAATTGCTAATTCGTGCCCTTCTTTGTAAGGATGAATTTGCAAAAGGGCTTGTATGGTTCTCTAGACAGATGTTAAAATGATTAGGATTTGCAACGTTTCAAGAAGTCAAACATCTTTTAATAACCTTGTAAGTGCTCCGTGTTCTCAGTATTCCCATATGCAATGGTTATTCATGAATGACAAAATATTAGTGCAGGGACTGT
This sequence comes from Trachemys scripta elegans, assembly GCF_013100865.1. Lineage (NCBI taxonomy): Eukaryota > Metazoa > Chordata > Testudines > Emydidae > Trachemys > Trachemys scripta. Next base: position 4,369,866 of record NC_048316.1, on the reverse strand, counting down.
GCCAGACAATTAACTGAGGAGTGATTAAATGATGAATACATAGTTTATAATAACCATCTTTTTTTTTCTTGGTTTAATGTCTGATTTTTATCGTGTTAAATATATCTGTTGCTTGGCTTGGCTGAAAATATTAACTAAGGATAAGGGAATGCCTCAAAATTTTCACTAATATTCAGTGGAATTAAAAAAACAAACACACACAAAGAATTTGATATGACTGCGTTTGTATCCCTTTTAGTTTTCACTTTTCATTAATAATTAAACAAATGAGCCTCTTGGAATTATATTTGTAGTTTATTTATTAGGCTTGTGGAAACAAATATCTTTGCAGACTTCAGATTTTGAACTCATTTAAATACAAGGGTTTGTACCTGAATCTAGAGTCTAATTGTCATCCAATCAGGGAGAGAAATGATACTAAGTGAACTATCCATCCAAACAAAATGGACCAACACTGCTCAAATTCAGATCTTGGACACAAGTAGTTTGTTGTTGTACATATTCAGCCTATAAGCTGAGAAACTTGTTTGGTAAATTGATTCAAGAAAATTGTAAACTGCTTGAAGATAATTCATGAACAGAAAGAGGCTAAATTTGTTGAATAAATTATTTGCTATGAATGGTCTCTTCAACTTGAATTGCAGCAGCTGTATATTATGGTATAAATCAGGAAAAAAATCTAAAAATATGCATGTAAAAAGCATAATATTTTTACTGAAATTACATTTTGAATAACACAGGCATTAATTTAACCATTGACAGAAGTTTCTAGGTCAAAAATAACTGAGGAACTTCATTTGGCACTAAATATTTATAGGTCTATCAAAAGTTGTGATCGCTGTTGCTGGTGTTTAAGGAAACATCTCTCATTGAATTCCCTCCTTATTGCTGGACCATAACAAAGGCTCGGATATCAGGGTGATAGGTGATCATATAAAAATTGTGATCGATTCCAGAGAAAAACATGGGTCTCCCAATGCACTTCCCTCCTTGTCTGTCTTCCAGATTGTGGGCAACTAGGACAAGGGCAATATTGGTCTTTCAGAGGGCTAAGTACGCGTTAATGTTAATAAAGTTAAAATTAAATGCAATTAATATTTGATCTTCGGAAACCCCTTGGCCCCTCAGAAACTTACCAAGTATTAATTTTTGGTGAATTGGTTCTGATAAGATAAGACCCTTCACTCAAAACTCACACTAAATCAAACACCAGCATCTCTGAGACATCATTTCCAGCAATGCTGGGTCCAGCAGCAAAAGAACTACTGAAAACACAACTATTATCCAGTTGATGAAGAGGAGGTAACCAATGAAGGTAATGAAGTACCTCCTCTGGCCTTAGGTAGGCTCAGTAACTCCATGTTGAGAGAGACATAGATATTTAGCGGTCATCTTAAGTCTATGTGATGTTGAAGTTAATGAATGAACATCATCTCCAGATTAAAGTCTCTATTGTTCTGGTGGCAACAGGAACACAGTTATTTTTCAGCCTCTCTTGCCTGGAAGGACATGGTTTGAAGTTGAGAATTGTTTCCTTAGTTGGTTAGTGGCTTTCTTGTGGCTACTGTACTCCTCCAGCCCTTAGCACTGATATTGATTTCCATGTCTAACCTACGGTAGTTGGTCTGGGTCCTGGCTAACTGGGACACCATCGGTGTGGTACCATACCAGCTGAGATCTGGTGACTAACTTGACCTAGCAGCCCTCTCATTTCAACAAGATGGGGCTTAGGCCTGGCATTTGCAGTAAAGGACCCTTGACCCCGGAGTTTACTCATCCTCCAATCTGGCTGACCTTCAGATCTGTTGATCTTCAAGGGGAGGTAACAGAATGACCAGTTTACCCAGGCCTGTTTGGATGGGGAAGGTCTGAATGTGATGAATTGGGGAAGTGGTCATTTGAATAGGAATTTTTCTTTTCCATTTCAGTATTAGTGAAATTTGGATTTTTTGTGATCTAGCATTTATTGCATGTGAAACCAAGACATGAATGCATATGTTTTAATGGAAGAAGAAGCAGATAAAATAAGTAGAAGCTGAAGCATAAATCATCGCGACAAAGTTTTTCAAGTGATTTTAATTGCCCAACTTGAAATACAATTTAAAAGGCCTGATATTCAGAAAGTGCCATGCAAATCTCCTCTGCTCCTTTCAAGTATCTCAAGTTGGGCACCCCAAAATTGCTGAAAATCTGCCATGGAGCAGCTGTTATTAGTTGGGATGAGCCATTTAATTCAGATATGGTAAAAATCAGGTCAGGCTTTTGCCCTAAACTCAAACTGACCCTTTTATTACGTTTGAAGAAGTTGGCTTTTTTTTTGTAAAGTAACCATGACCTTCCTGCCCCTTTGAACTTCCTGCCGCCCATTAGTGTGGGAAGTGGAATTACTGTGCAAAAGGTTATCCTTGTGGTACTTGCTGCTGTCCCCAAACCTGGAAGTGCTGGAAATCTGTCCTCAGGTGACCAAAGAGGATTTAGGAAGATTGGCCCAGTATTCTGATAAGCATCCAAACTTTATAGGGGCTTTTCTGAACGGAACCTCCACAGCTGTTGAGGTTCACCCATCTCTAATCCAGCCCTGACTTGTAGGTCCAGACTTTAAATCTGGTTGCATTAATGCACCTCCCAGATTTGTACAGAACGAGAAATATGTAAGTGCAGCTTCTGAGGCTGTTGTGAAAGATTCTTATTATCCTTCCCCAGATGGCACCAGCTGTACTCCTGGACCAATACTAAATGACTGTAGCTTGTGCCAAATATGTACTTGAGTGGGTTGTACATGCCCTTTACAAATAGAAGCTGAATGTTAATAGATACTGAATGAAACCCATTGCCAAACCAAACAGAGCCCCTGGATATATACAGGGCATGCAGGGAAATTATACATTTCAGCAACGCTTGCTGCAGAATGCATGCAAAGGATTTCAAAGTGTTGGTGGATTTAATGTAGTCGTTGCTAATTCTCAGTATGCTAATAGTTCTGTGAAGATGCAGGCAGAAGAATGAGTAAAGGTTAAAGACCGCTGCACTGATATCATGTAAATTCAGGATAGGGTCAGCATCTGGTGTTGTAAACAACATCACATCTAGGAGTACATGGAGTTCTGATCCTTTCAGGTATTTGAGCCTTTGTCTGCTGATATAACGCTTGCCTGTCAGCCCCACGGTCAGAGGCCTAATCTTTTTTTCTTCACTCGCTGAAAAGGTCCCAGCGCCACATCGGGGCAACATACTGGCTGCCTATTCTCCTTCCCTATGGAACGCAATCACTGGACAACTCTGCTATAATTCACTCCCTGGCCAGCCCTTTGAAAAGGTGGGCTGCCTCAGTGCTGTTAGCCCAGCAAGATAAATCATGTACTCGAAATTAACTTCCATTGAAAGGAAGGGGTGGAAGAAAAGCCGACTGGTCAGGCGGAGCATGCTAAAGAAAAGATGACTAGAGTTGATAAATGTCATTGCGGATAATTTGGGGGCTGTGATTAAGATCTTATCTAGGTAGGAAGTAAATAGAAAAGACTTAATAAAAGTCCTACCCGGGGATCCATGCTTATGAACTTGTGAAGTTTTAATTTTTTTTTTAAAGTGAATATAGAAGAGAATACCAAAAAGGTCCTCATTAAAAGGAATGTTGTATTCGGGGTGTTGCCTAAAGGGATTTAAAAAGCCCCTGGGTGGAACCATGCTTCTTCTTTTCCCTTCTTTTTCACAGTGAAGAGAGAAAGCATCTTTGTCTAAAAATTTCTTTAAAAAGTTAAAGGGCAGACAATCAGGAAAGAATTGATGAGGATTCCTGGGTAACGATCATCTGTTTTTCCTGTCTGGTCTTTTCTTTTTTTTTAATGAAAGGGCTTTGCTGCCATAAAGTTCTCTACAAATAAAATGTAACCTTATCCCCTATCTGTAGGGGAGAGAACACGGAGGCCTGTTTGTTCATAAATACACATGCTGCTCGCTCAGAAGACACAATCTGCCTTCTATATATTTTTATTGAGCTGTGCAGATTTTGCTTTTATTTTTTAAATATTTTCCTTTTTTTCCTCTTTTGTAACCAATTACTTCAGCAACCTGCAAGCAATAGCAGAAAGCTGCAGTAAACTCAGTTAACATCTGTGAGATTGAGTGACAGGGATCTGGAGCCCAGTGTGAATTTTCCATCACGGCGTAGCAAGTCTCCTCTCCTCCCTTGTGCTGCACTTGGCTGATATTACTGTATGAACTACATTTACAACACGGAATGAGCACAGACAATCCTTAACAGCTGTACAGCTGTTTTCTGTGTAGAGACTTCTGTTAGCTAATGAGAATGTTTAAAATTTTATTGAAGAGTGTATCCTGTGATCTATAACCTACCTAATCCAAATCTCTCAGGGATATTGAACTGCTAGAGATTTCCAGAAACCGTAGAATGCCAGCTCCTAAATTACCCAGGTTTCTTATTTACTTCCTCCTCTCTACTTTTAACACCCTCCCCCACCTGTGTGTGTGTGTGTGTGTGTGTGTGTGTGTGTAAACTGGGTAATTGAGGAACTGGGTGTTATATTTATATAATTGAGCACTCAAGAAAAGAAGGCAGGTGAAGGCACAAAGAAAAGTAGATTGGCAAAGCCTAAAGTATTTTATTATTACCTAGATTCACGGGAGAAAGTCTTGAGTGTGTCAGAGATAGGAAGAAACATTGGGGTCCCTTAAATTTCAGGCCCACTTGTGATGTTTGTTTGTTTGTTTGTTTGTTTGTAGAACAGAAGAGAGTCACGGAAAATTTCAGAGACGAGAGTGAGGCAGATCAGCTAATGATGTCACCTTTCCTCTTTCCTCCACCTTTTTAATAAGTTATTATACAACAACACCACACAGAAAACCAGAATCTACCACTGCAGCATATTCTTCTATTAGACATACTGGCACGCATTGCACCAGATGGCAGGATTTGGCATGGCTGTGACCTTTCTACATAGAATAAAGATATCAGCAAGTTGTTGCAAATTAATTAGCCCATGCTGCAAGGTTTAATGTGATGGTCATCTTCAATGGCCTAAGACATCAAGGATTGAACTGGGGACCTCCAGAGCTAAAACCATGAGCTTCTACAGCTTTAGCTAAAGAGCCAGCAACTTAGCTCTTTTGTGGGTCAGAGGGGGACCTGTAACATACACTCACCAGTAGGTTACAGTAGTGTCTGTGTCAGCTAACCAGGTATAGTAGCAGTACTGATGGCCTGATCCAACTCCTTTAAAGTCAATGGAAAAGCTCCCTTTGCCTAGAACCACATTGCCTAGAAACTCCATTAGCCATCGCGTCAGTCGTCTAATTGCTTCACATTTTCTATAATTAACCACCTTTATTTGGTGTGTGGCTGCATCGTTACGTTGGGTTCTGAGGTTAGGGAGTTTGAGTGAGGAGAATAAATTGAACCTTATTTGGATCTGGGGATAATTGTCTGTATTTTAAAAAAACTCACTCATACAATTAAGCTATCAAGAAATAAGAGACGTTTCTGTAATCATTAAATATTTAATGTTCAAGTGGATTCATTTGCAAATTTTAAAAGGCACAGATTCCACTTAAAACAGGAGCAAATGGAGCCTGATGATTTCTTCCAGGTGAACAAATGAGCTCACAAATATAGTCTTTTTCTGATTGTGAATCACTCTTGTGCACATTCTGCAAATGTGTTCACTGTTTGCAAGTATGCACCAAAGTTTAGACGATTGTAGTTTATTAAAACAAATTTCAGTATAACAGGGCTGTTCATAGAGTACTTACTCTTCATGATGTGTGATTGGTCGCTTAACATGTGGTGTCATTGCTGCTCCCAGATTGGCTGACTGAATCTTTTAAAATGGAAAATAGTGACTGACGAGTTGTTGTTCATCCTTCGGGTTCTATGATGACCATGACCTCACTGGTTGGTTTGGGGTTTGTGAACACGTGATCAGGCCAGTTTGAGCTTTGAACGGTCTATGGGCACACTGAACAAGAGAGGCAACCCCTCAGAGTGACAGATGAACAACAAATAGAAAATACCCTTGCACTACATGCCAGCATAGCTACCTGTAGAAAGATCAACCATTCACCAACCTTTGGTGCAAACCAATCCCTGGTGATACCAATGCTCATGAGTAGTGAAGAATAAGGTTCATGGACATGGTGAAGTGGAATAGCCATTCAGATTTTGAATGGATCTTAATAAGCTGAATTCGTAGAAATACAGCTCATGTCTTAAAAATGTTGTAAGCAGTCCTGCTTTCCCGCTGCACTGAGAATCTTTCAGGATTTTGTGTCTAAAATTTCTGTCTGTAGAATACAGCAAACACACAAGGACTACGGTGCTTTTTAGCTTTATATTCGTGAACCCCTTCAAGTGTGGTCTCCTATCACTTTCAAGTGACACACTCCTGAATTTTTATTTTCCCTTGAAAAAGAATGAAAGGTGCTAAGTGAGCTCACTTTTTTATAAGCAAATGCTCTCATAGAGTCCAGTTATCTGTAAGACCTCTTTCGGGCCGTCTTTTTCAGATGTTGATGGTAGAAAATTAAACATTCTCTAGAAATTCCTTCTCCCGAATCTATTTCTTATTTTTGAAAGGGCAAAATAGGCTTCTTTTTATAACATATTTAGAAGTGAATGTGTGAACGCCTCCCAAGCAATAGTGTTTTTCAATGATCCCATCAGCACATCATAATCTCCTTTATTAATGACTCTGAGAAAACTGTGGACCCAATAAACTGCATGTCGGGTAAAGAATACAGTGAGGATTGGAAAGTGACAGATAAAGCAAATATCCTGCTCCTAAACAAACACAGCAGGACAGGAGAAGATGACAAATGATGGGATTGTGTCAGCTTGAAAACAGATTGGACTAATGGCACGCTGGACTTTGCACTCCAGGGGATCAATACTCTATCAGGCAGGAGAGCTTGAGACCTTGTGAATAGCATTTGTATGGACAAAAGAGAGATCTTTGCTGATAGTCTGTGCATTTGTTGCTAGCGTAGTCCCGTCTCCTGTGTACAATAAACTTTAAATTAAGACAAAATGGGGTTTGTTGGGAGGACTGGCAGGGGAGGGGAAACAACCATAACTTCTATAGAATTAAATTTCCATAGACTGACAGGTAAGTGTATTTTAAAGGTTCTTCCTCTGATGGTACAAACAGGGATGTGGCAAACTTCATGCTTTTGCAAGCCTCCTGTATCTGTTTTTGGGGTCGACAAGACTTTAACTCACTTAGCTGTTTCCCTCTCATTTAAGGTTGTGTGTGTGTTTTCGCTTTATTTTATTTATTTTTGTCCTTCAAGGCGGGAGAATCTATTTATTTTAAAGTCCATATTTTTGTCATTTTTTCCCTCCCAAAGGACAGACTGTGCAGTGTGATAGAGATGCAATCTTTCCCATTTCCTTCTCTCCCCCAACCCCCACCCCGAAATATCCAGACTGGCATGAAATGGATGGAATTCACGGGTGCTTATGGGGGGGATATTTTCAATAATATTTAGTTGTGTTATGTAGAAGCAGCTTGCCTATCCTTAAATATAAATCAAGACAACAAAAGAAGCTGCACCATTATATAGAAGTGGATTTGGATAGGCATATGTTACCCTGTGTGTTTCATTACAGGACAGTATATGCAAACATCAGGGTGTATGGATTAAAAGTAATGGCTCAGAAGGCGTTGCAAGGAAGGCGTTGCAGTGGTGGCACTAAACCACTTTTATGTTTCCCCTACACACACTCTCTCACTCTCACTCTCACTCTCTCAGCTGGGGGGCTGCTGCATGCTGCCTGGGGGCTGCTCTAGTTTGCCCCCACCACCATCATCCCAAAGCAGCCAGGGATCACCAGAGTGCAGGAATAGTCAGTTTTCACCAGCCCCAACCCCTGGTGCTGTCGTCCAAGAAGAGGCATGGGAGCTTTTGTATTCAGCATTTGTTTCTTCATTAAGAACGGCCATACTGGGTCAGACCACTGGTCCATTTAGCCCAGTATCAACAGTGGTGCCAGATTCTTCAAAGGGAATGAATAGAACAGGGCGAACAAGCCACCCGCTGTTGTCCAGGTCCAGTTACTGGCAGTTGGAGGTTTAGGGACATCTAGAGCATGGGGTTGCGCCCCTGACCATCTTGGCTAATAGCCCTTGATGGACCAGTCCTCCAGGAACTTCTCTCATTCTTTTTTTGAACCCGAAAGAATCTGCTGTAAATGATACTGTTGGGGCTGCAGCAGAGTCTCACTTCTAGCACGTACACACGTGTGCTGAGTACCCTCAACACCCACTGAATGGGAGTTAGTCATTCAGCTGACCCCTCTTCGGGGCAAGGCATCTCAGTAGCAGCTGCAGGTCTGGGCCCGAGGTGGGTAAGGTATTCCCCAGCAGCTGAGCACCTCTTGGAAAGTGTGCGTGTGTGTGTGTGTGTGTGTGTGGAGGGGGTGTCTGGGAGAGAGCATGTGTAACAATGCACACGGAAGAGCCACCATTAGAAATGTAGTGGGGGACTTTCAGAATTGCTGTAGGGGCCTAGGAGCATGGATCCCACCCATTGACTTTCAGCAGGACTTGTGCTCCTAAATCCCTTTGAAAATCCCAGCCATGGAGTCAGAGGAGTTTAGCCTCCTAAAACCAGAGATCAAGTAGATTTCTCCTAGTTAGAAATTTTGCGATACTGGATATAGAAATACCCGGCTGACCAGAATTCCCTGGCAGAGCTCTGTGGGGCTTTTAACGCTCCCCCCACCCCCGTCTGTCTGACACAGGGACTTATGAGGACTGATTATATTTATTTATTTAAAAATAAGGTCCTATTATGCTCCTCCCCCCATGATTAGGCAGTCCAGAGTCCTGCTGCGATTACCGCACTCGGCTGCACCCTTCCTTTCCTTCCTTTTTCACAGACTGCCAAGCTGGCCTCGCTTCCCCTGCACCTGATAAAGAACATGCCGTCAAACACATGGCAAATAGGGTGGCCTTTCAACTTTCAGCTGCGAGCCCCAGCAGAGGGGAGCAGCCCAGTGGTAATAAGTAGTATTGAAACCCCAGATGCATCCATGCTGGTGGTAATTTTGTATATTCCTTCGTCGGCATGATGATTTAGTCCTAAGAACCCAAAGGCTTCACGAAGTGAAATTTCCCTGATGAGCCTCTCTTGCTTTTGAGTGCTCCAGTACTCTTCTCAGTCAATACGTAGGTCAAAACCTCCATCTGCCACCAAACTAAATTAGGTCCAAAACTTTTGTCCACACAATGTTTTTTGTTTTGTTTTGATGTTAAAGTATGTTTTACCACTAAAAGGTATTCCAAAAACTTTATTTGTATTGATCTATTGTAGCCCCAGTTAATTGCTCTCAGCTAAATTGTGCAGTCATTAATAGATGTTTGTAATTCACTTGATTTAATAAAATACATGTGACACTGAATATGGGGGGAATACCCTCTGATAAACCAAAACTTTTGACTTTCTAAGCTAGTAGCTCGTGAACCTCTAGAGATAATTAGTGCTAAGGGGATGCTATGGGAGAGTGAGTGTAAAAAAACTTGTTTTGTGCTCTCTATATAGAGAACAAAAGAATTGACAAAGTTTATTATGACCTCAAATCCCGATCCTGCAAACCATACCAACGGGTTTACAGGGTCGAAATCAATAGCACTGCTTACATGATTAAGGATTTGTTGGATCAGCCCCTAAAATGTGTAGTTTTAACTTCAGGAGGTCAGGTTCAAAACCCAGGAGATATGTATATTGTTTGTGCTTTTTCAAGGTATTTATTCAGCTTTAAAGTCTCCTCAGAACGAGGGGGGGAAGCTGCTTGTGCGCCTATCAATTTCTCTGTTGATATTTCTCTCTACCCATTTGATACTTTAGATAAATAGGCATGAGCTCATCTAAAGCAACTCTTTTGGAAAGTTCCAAATATTTATGATTGGAGTCTAACAAGCTGGTATTTTAGGTGTATATATATAAGGGTATTCTGGAACAAGACAGGGTTTATAATTAAGGCTTTTAATCAGAAACAGCATGTGAATTAAGACCCAGACAAAATGTATACAGTGAAATATAAAAAAATGTGGAAAGTTTAACTGTCATGCAACAATTTATACATGCACATATTTTGTAAAAAAAAAAAAAAAAGTACGATGCGTAATTAAAATAAAGTATACTGAGTTTACATGTAAAAGCATTAGACTTTATAGTAGTTACATGGAGCTATATGGACCCTTTGTAAAATAAATACTTAAATATATATTTTGGCCTGCTAAAGGATCTGTGTATTTTTTCCCACTAATCATAAAAACTTCGGAATGCAAATGAAAACAGAGCTGATCAGGGAAAAGTTTATATGGAAAACACGGTCCTATGGGTATCATAAGAGCTCTGTAGGTATATTCTGTGAACACATGTCCATACACAAATGTAAAAGGTATTGATTATAATTTGTTAGTACAGTCCTTAATATGGTCTTCCCCTTCCATTCGCTAAAATTGCTGAACCTGCTAGATAGCTTTTCTGTATAGATCCAGTATGACTGTCTTATATTAGCCATCGTCTATACAACCCATGATACAATACTTATAAATCATCCAGGACTAAACATTGCTGTAGCAAAGTTTTCTGTTCCCTCTTCATCTTGCCTCCCCACTGAAAAGTGATTAAGGTTTAGAGCAATATCGAATGGCTAAAAATATGGAGACCCAAAGGCCCTGATTTCATTCCCAGCCCCACCACTGACTTGCTGTGTAGCTTTGGGCAAGTCATGCTCTGTTCCTCAGTAACCCCCCCCCCATCCTGAAAACAATACTTCCCTTCCTCCCCAGGGTGTTGGAAGCTTAATTCATTAACACTTGTAAAGCACTTTGAGACCCTTAAAAGTCAGGTATAAAAGGAATGCCAAGGCTCCATGATGGTATGAATAAAATAACCTGGAATTTACTAATATGGTTCTATTGGAGCAACTATTTAAAAAAAAAAAACGAGTTTTGCTTTCCACTCATGTATCGATTCAAATGTTCCCTTCTCCAGCCTGAAACAAGGAGGGTAGTGAAGAGAGAATTTCTACCTTCCAAGCTTGCTGTTGCTAACTTTTTTTTGGGGGGGGGGGGTGGGGAGGGGGGATGCTTCTGCCACTGCTCTTTGGGAGTCAAGTAGGATCAGAATCAAATTTGGTGCGCTCATGGTAGTGGGGGTGGGGGGAAAGAGTTTCAACAATGGCTTGTCTGGCTAGCCTAGGTTAGTGACATGATGTCATAGATTCTAAGGCTAGATGGGACCACAGTGATTATCTAGTTTGACCTCCTGTAATGTCACTTACCCTAGATGCCAAACAGGCCTAAGATAACAGAGGTGACGTGATGAGCAGGAGGATGTGAAACAGTTTAAGGAGTGTTTCAAATGCTGCTCCCCCTTTTCTGGACTTCCTTGGAAACCAGCATTTCTTAGAATGTTTCAACTTTCTTTCCCTCCCCCTCCTTTCTGTAATGTACGCGTAACGTGTTCATTAGCTAGAGAAAGCTAACTGTTCTAGGGGCTACTGCATCCATTCTCATTGGCCTGTCCACCCCTGACTTGTGTTCCTTAGGCTGTGGAAATTGCATGTCGTGTAGCTGAGCTTTCCTGAATAACAAAAACCAAGAAATGTCTGTCTTTTTTCTGCCTAACTTTAATACCAAATCTATTGCTCTATTGAAGCATTGATTAGGACCTACCGAATCAAAAATAAATGATACCTGCATAGCAATCCCCCACTCCATATCCCAAAGGAATATAATTTGGGTTTCCCTAAGAAAATTACAAGGCCAAAAGTTTTGTGGCCTAAGCCAGGGCCCAAATGATCCCAGATCTGTGCAGCACATCTGTATGTTAGTTTCCCTGATTATCTATAACATTGGGTGAAGGATGTCCAGAGAGAATGGGGGATTGGAAAGAATGGCCATTTCCCAACTTTTCACAAACCTCCTGCAAGGAAGAACCCTTGAAAAGGAACTTGAAGTATATAATAACAACACTTATCTGCAATGCATCAGGCCACTGCAGCAAGTTACCTTAACAGCCAGCGGCACATGAAGGAAAGTATGTGCATTGTATTTGACAAGTAAAAATGCGTTGAATTTGCCACAGTCATTTGTCTTTATTGGAGCCCTAATTGGAATGAAAGCAAGCACTAATAGAGACGTAAGGTGTAGTATGACACTGTTTTTAAAAAGAAAAAAATGCATGTTGGTATAAATACCTTATGAAGGGAGACATGGTAGTATAATTTAATAGGCTGGTTTATCTTTGCTCATGGTGAAGTTTGCTGTGCAGTTGTGCTGCTTCTAGATGCAGTTCTTATCAATGCACATTGCTTTTTCTCCAAACAAACTTCCCTCGTGAATTCATCTAGAAACTTATTGATTCCATGCTGGGATGGAGTGGGACAGTATCCTCCTCTGCAGAGAGCTCTCGCTGTTTCCCTTTTATGAACAGTCGCAGACGGTGTCAGCCTTACTCATATGGTAGTAGGTCTTTCCTTGTGATTCACAATGTGAGCTGCTCATCAAGGCAAGATAGACGTGTTAAATAAAGTGCCATCAGGCCTGCCCACTCGCTCAGTGGTTGGCCCATTGTGCTGCTGTACGGGTGAGCAGGGGATGAGTTTGTCCCTTCGGAATCCTTTTTAATTACATTTAACATCATTCAGCTTGAGATGATATTTCAATTGAAGAGGACTAGGAGGACTCAATTACCTTCTTCTGTATTTCTGTAAATATTCATGTGCCAATTTGGTCAGAGGGCATGTGCGTGTGTGCGTGCGTGTGTGTGAATAAACTGAAAATCTTTAAGTGTTAATGGAAAGGCCCTGGATGGAACAGACCTAAAAGCCATCTGCTCTCAAAGATAGCTGGAGATTTAATTGTTCATTCTTTGGCTATTTTTAATTAACCTGGTGTACAATGGAATGTGTAAGTGTAGGCATTCCCTGACCAAGTTCAACAAGTGGAATCATTTTGTAATATAGATGTATTGAAAGGTTTCCATTGCTTTCAGTAAAGATTTGTATTGCAGTGAGGGAAAATAAAACAATAGAAACCTTTTGGTACGTCTCAATTTCCTTATGTATAGTTCTTTCAGTGCAATAGTGTTAGGTTGTTCTTGCCTTTCTATATCAATACAACATCTGAAAATGTCCTCAACTGCTCAGAAAGTTCTTGGTCTCTGAGCACCTTGGCTTATGTCTAGCTTAGTATGAGTGGAGAGATGAAGAGGAAAGGGAGCACAGGTGGGCTAGTGCTACCTGAGGATCCAAGTTTTGCCCTGGCACTGAGTGAGTCCTGGTTCAAATCGGGCCCAAGAATACAAAAATCAGACCTGGATGATGATTCACTTATTCAGTTTAATGCAAGGATTGTTCCTAGCTGAGAACACACTGATGTGTCCCATGTCCATTGCTTGCATCAAGGCGATTTTTTTGTTTATTATTTATTTCTATATTTTAGTATTTTAAAAGAACCAAAGTCCTTCCTGATCTCTGGAGTCTGGATAATCTGCAGAGAGAGAGAGAGAGAGTGAGTGTGTGTGTGTGTGTGTATATATATATATATATATACACACACAGAGAATTAGCTTAAATCTTACCTCTGCACTCCCGTGATGCCGCTCTGCAAGGCAGGTTCCCCAGCTAAGGTCTGTTCTGTCTCAAGCTGGGTCACGGCAGCCATTACAGCAGTGGATCAGCATGGCATTTGGGTGTCCTGACCTTTTCTCTGATAGCCTGGCAATCGGGCATGTGATATAGAAGTCCCTCCATTGAAATGACTCCCGTACGTTAGTGTGGTCCTCCTCAGGCTAGTAACAGCGGTGTTGGGGCTAATTTACGGTGGCAGTGAATCTCAAAGCAGCTGCATTGAGCTGGAGAGTCAGGTCTATAATGCCCTAAGGCCACGATCTTCAGAATTTGAGGAGTGACTCGAACATCTCTGGTTTTGGTTGGCAACTTGAGCCAATTTAAAGGGATTTGATTTTCAGCTTTTCAAGTCCTGTCCTCCCCACTCCTCCTCCCCACCTGCCTTTTGCCCAAAGCTTTGTGTGACACTTCCCAGTTCTGACCAGCAATAACCCATGAAAATTCCAAATCCTGGGTGTCTCTTGAAAAGAGGCTGTCCTACGGGTGCTAAATTTTCCTCATGTGGCAAATGTCTACTAAGGTATATCTGAAGACCAAGGCATCCATTTTCACATGTAACCCAACAAGGATTTGAATTCAGGTCTCTAGAGGTGACCGCCCTTCTGCCATCAACTGTCCCGAAGTGGCTACGGCTTTTAGCATCAGGGTTTCTAGTGTCCCACAGGAGTATAGGGGAAAATACACTTCTAGGAATAAAAAAAAAAAAACAAGTCCTGCTAAATCATTAAGGAGATGGTTTCAATCTGTCTTAGACATCTTGCTTATCCAGTATCATTTAATTTCACATATATCAAGTTTCCCCACCCTATCATCAACACCTCCCCGCCCCAAGAGAGACAACTACCACAGAGCAATTTCACTCTGCTGAAGCCTCGTTAATGTCACCAGTTGTTCATTTTGACTTATGGGATTTAATTGCCAGAAAATGGGCCAAATGTAAATAAACTTGGGCAGCTCTTTAAAATTCCATAGCACTTAAAGCCGCCTGCAGCAAACAGGAGTTTGGATGGACGGAAGACAACAAACACCTGTTTTGGATGTCAGAAGGGTGCGGGGCTCTTGGGTCTGAAATAGAGCCTGTCCTCAAATCAGAAACAAGAAATCTTCCCTCTCTTATGTGGACAGAACTTAAAGCAAATAGGATGGTGGCAGCAGCGATGATATAATAAGAACAGAAAAACCCGAACACACTTAGGTAATACAGTGATAAGCACCTGAGAAATGATGGGTGGACAGACGATACTGTTTGATCCTCACTTAGATTCATTTGATTGTAAAGAAAGTAGAATAATTAGGAAAAGAAGATGGTTAAATCCACATGCAAGAGCTTTGAAAGACCAGTGCAATAACAACAGATACAGAGGGGTACCTGGTGGTGTTGCACTGCTATCCCCATTTTACACATGGAGAAACTGAGGCACACAGAGGGGCGGTGATTTGCCCAAGGTCACCCAGCAGGACAGTGGCAGTGCCAGGAATAGAACCCAGGTTTCTTAAGCCCCCCTCCAGTGATCTAGCCATTGTACCACACTGCCCTGTCAGGTCAGTACAATTTGGGATTGATCTTTATTTCTAAGGATTTCTCCCCCCACTACTACTGGAGGGAGAGCTCAGTTGCAGCCCACCAGCTGTGTGAAGCATGTTGGCTCCTTTATAAGATCTTTTATATTGGCCCAAAGAATATTGCTTGAAAAAATATACAGCTGGGCAGATTCTCTAAACCAACAAACCCATAAAATTAGTGTCGTTCTCCATAGATGTAGCGGTTATAAAAATGTTTTGTTGACTTTTATGTTCTAAGCCTTTTAAGCTTTACACTGTAAAATAGAACATAATTACTAATGAAACACATGTAAGTACCAGCGGTGTTCCAGACTTCAGATGAGCACCGATCCAGAGGGAAAGTGGGGAGAGGGCAGAAATGGAAGTACTTTTAAAGAAGTGGAGGTTTTTTTGGAGATGAGGAAGTGTTGCACATGAAGAACAGTAATATTCTCAGGCTGAACAATCTATGTGTATAAATATTTCCTGACCCTGAGAGTTTTACAGTTATTTATGATACTGGCACCGTAGAGAGGAGATGATTTAATAACAAAAAAAAAATGCATTTGATTCAGTGTGCTTGCGGCATAATGAACATAGCCACAAGAGTTAAATTGTTTATTTTACTTTCAGACATTAGGTTGCTGCTACAATAGTTAACTGTTAGGAGTTTATGTTCTGCTTCTCCAAAGAAGAACTTGTTCTGTGTTTAGATTAGCAACAGGATATAATAAACTTGCTAACTTGTCAAAATCTTGTGTTGGGAAAACATAGGTGGTGGGTTTTCCCCCTCTCTCTTTAATTTTGTTGTGCAGTAAAACACAGAAATTAGTGCCTAGCCTCTGGAGAACATGCTGGAAGGAATAACCCAGACATAACAGTGGATGGCCTAGCAAGGTGTTCACCAGGAAGTCCTGCCTGGTTTCCAATATAAATCCAATTTTGCAGTGCAGTGTGGTCTTAATTTTAATGCGTACTAAGTGAGACAGGAAAAATACAGGGTAAAAAGTCCAATAAATAGTTGCAAAACTAGAGGCATATGGTGTTGGTGTCTAAATATCATTTAAAAAAAAAAAGATGTGAGAATATGAAGGGATCTGTAGACACAATCAACTATTTCTAAGCAAGAGAGTGAAGAGTAAAAGACATTTCCAATGATAGTTTCTTCAGTCCCGTATAGTTTTTCAGCGGCAGCTTTGTAATTTATATTGTTTTTTTTTCAAGTTATCAGAATGACTTACGTTTGAAATCCCACGCCATTTCAATAATCTTATGCTAAAAAAATAAAAACAAATGGTTCCTAATTAAAAAACAACAACAAGAAGTAACAGAGAAAAAGTTCCTTGATGGGGAACAAACACATTTTTGTTGAGTCCTAATAGAAGTTTGAGCTTTGTCCGAAAGCTCTCTCCAGTCTGCAGTGCCTCCCGCTTATTGAATAAGTGAAATGAAGCCCTTGGCGAGAGCTGGTAAGTGTGGAACAAAGGGCAGCAGTGAAAAATGAACACAGTTTCAAAATGCAGAGAAACAGATGTGAATCTGCAACAGAGAAAAGGAGGAAGGGAAGCCCATTACAGAGACCGTACCAAGGGCAGAATTTAATCTGCAAGACATTTTGCTTACTACACTTCGCTATTACCATGCAATGTTTTACAGAAATGTACTCTTCATTATCTTTGATATTTGGGGTTAGAGAGACCACTTCTCAGACAACATATAGATTCCGAAGATTTTAGAAGAATACGCATCAAAAGATATTTGGGGGAGGGCAGGGGAGAAGGTGGGTACTTATTAAGTGCTGCTAATGTTAGTGATGTATTGAGTGAAACATCATGAAAAATGAAAGCAAACCCTAGTATAATCTCGACAGAACAAAAGGCTCTCAGTTAAAATAGAAAAACGCTAAGGCGGTATATATCAAACATGGCTTTTCTATTAAATGTGCATGTGGCAGAATATGGATCACATTATATGAAGTTGCTTCACTTTTTTTTTTTATTTTTTTTTTTTTACCAAGCACCTAAAGTTCTGGGTTGGGAAATGTTTGGGCAGCGCAGTGCTCAAATGAGATTTTGCTCAAGTTTTCTAATTAGGGGAGATTTGCCCATCTGCACTTGGAGGAGAAAAAATGTTGCTCATCAGTCATTAAGTACAAGGTTTACATGCCTAGCTTGAGTGAAAGTAGCTGCACGTCTCATTCGTCTTTTCTTGAAAGGGTAAAACTAATGTATTTGGGGATTTTTTCCCCCTCTCCTAAAAGCTAACCATTTATAATCAATTAATGCTCTCCAATTTGCCTTTGTCTCATGACTTTCTATCTTCAAGAATAATTTCCCCAATTGTAATTATTGCTAACTTGGGTCCTAAAAGTAATAAAATATAGACCAGAATTGACATGAAAGTGAGACGGCCCCCTACAAAAGTTAACTGCTATGAAAGAAAAGAAAACTCTCTGAGAATTTCTTCTAAAAGGCCAGGAGTAGCCTTTGCAACGGCAGTTGTTTCGTTTAATGCATTCAATTTGTCACAACTGTAAAATGAGGTCTTTTAAACTAGCCTGCATCCTTAAAAATGAATATAGCCCTCTTTGGCTCATCAAGTCTGGTGCCAAAGTCATCCTCTTGGCAGTGAAGAGACTTCATCTATTAGTTTAGAGCTCAGGCAGCATAAACAAAACTCAAGTGGCTGGAGGGAAAAAAAGGATCATTATGCGAGTGAAAAAAAAATTAAACATCTTGACTCAACGAATGCCACAATCCTGTCTTTTACCAGACTCGCTCTATGCCAAGCTACGAAAGGAAATCGGATTTAGGGAGGGGTGGGGAAAAAGGGGAATCATTCCTAAAGCACACAATTTTTAATTTAATAAAGACCTGGAAAGGGTTTTCTTGTATTTTAGTTTACTTTGAACAGGTTGAATCCTTCCTGTGAGCCTATAGGAATACTGTTTCTCTTTGGATTAATACCAGCACTGTAAGACTAAATTCAAACCAGGGTTTAAGAAAGGGCTAGACTATTTAGAAAGCAAAAATTTGAATGCATTTTTTTAAGAATGCCCAAGGATGGCGTTGTCACATGTTGGGCTGTCTTCTGGAAAGAAACCATGACAGATTGGAGGAAAAAGATTTCTCTATCAATCTTGTTATGCCACCTCTGATAAATCAACGTACCTTAATTAATTACATTCTTTTCGTACCAAGGCTTTAAAATTGATGAGGGTGTGCCAGTGTGTATTTATTGCTCATTAGCTGCACGACTCTACACAATTTCTGTATTCTGTTCCCAGACTTTTAGTAACTCCTCAGCACATTGTGGCCATCTCATTTTACTTACTGTATGTGTAATCTTCCCAGTCATGGTCACTTAGTTTTGTTACCACGCTGCAACCGAAATGTGATACATAATGTGTGTGTGTGTGTGTGTGTGTGTGTGTGTTGTGTATACATATACCTCAGTGCCTGCGTGCGCGCGCGCACACACACACACACATATATATAGATATACATATATATATATATATATATATATATATATATATATATATATATATATATAAATAATATAAAATCTGTGTTTTGTGTGTGTATCTATATAATATAAAATAATAAAAGGGATCTCTGGCTAATTCCGCTCAAAGGCCAGTAACATATTCCCGTGACCATAATTGTATGTGTTTTAATTGCCCTTATCTTTATAAATAAACTGCGTGACCTCAGTTCCCCAAGGGTTGATAAAAATTCTTCATGCCATCAGCTGAACACTAAGTGACACCCCTCCCTTTAAAAACCACATGCATTAGGCCCCACGCTGAACGGTTTTGTCTCTTCTCATTCTGCTGTGCCAAATTTTCAAAAAATAAATGCATTTGAAGCTGGATCATTTCCTTGATATGGAGTTTTTAAAATGCCCTGTAACTAGGCTAAGAACTGATGTTTCTTAGGCATAGCTGACAGGAGCCACAGCCTAAAATGCAAGATTCGTGCAAAGATAACAAGATCTAGCCTGTTTTAACTGAATACTGTTGGTGGCATTGGGACAGCAATATTCAGGGTCTTTGGGTGCAGATCAGCTTGGCTGAGTATTGCTTGTCTGGCTTGTGCTGAAGTTCATCTCTGGGTAGCACATACTTGTGAAATAGGGTCTCATCATTATTTAGCCAGTTGTTTTAAGAGCACTAGCCACTCCCGCCAGAGCTACGAAGGGAGTGGTGAGGGGAAGAGGACAACATGGAGAGTTTCCCAGGCTACAGCTCGTATGGGGAGATAACAACCAGATGGAAGCTGTCATGACTAGTGAGGATAGTGTTGCTGCTCTTTGAAGATGGACAGAGCGAGGAATGAGGAAAAGAGGATGGGAGCAAAGAGGAAACAATGAAGGGTGTGTGTGAGAGAGCAAGAACAGGGAAAGCAGAGCGTCTGGGAATAAGGGGCCCCAAGACTTCCTCATTGTCCCCTGAGCTTTAAAAAGCCCAGTAGCTTTTAACAGGTGCCTGCTCTGTCAAATTAGTATTGCCAGAAACAGCAGCAGCACCTCGATAAGAGGAATCACTGGTTATCTCAGCAGCCAGCATGAGGTCACTGCCCAGCTGGTATGTAATCCTGGGCGGCAAGGCCCTGTCTGCATACCAGCTGGCTACCTGAGGGGCCCTCCTGCAACGCTCTGTCGTTTTCTGTAAGGTGGCCTCTGCCATTTCCTGCCCTCAGCTCTGAGACCCCAGGAACAGCCCTGATGCTATAGCACACCTTATAGAAGAGATGCGATTTGGTTGCTAGATTGCTTATGCTCTCTGTATGTGTGTATATATATCTCCTCAATATTTATTCCACTCTGTATGCATCCAAAGAAGTGGGCTGTAGTCCACGAAAGCTTATGCTCTAATAAATTTGTTAGTCTCTAAGGTGCCACAAGTACTCCTGTTCTTTTTGCAGATACAGACTAACACGGCTGCTACTCTGAAGCAAGGCTACTGTATTTCAGCTGTGAGACATAGACCAGACCAGATAGTCCTCTGTGGCTGTCTAGCTCCCAGACTGTCTGGTGTAACCTGTGTTGCCCATTGTCTCACAACATAGGTGTCTCTAATTCCGGGCTCTGCAGTCATGGAAGGGGCTGTTGACTATGCTAAAGATACTCCCTTAACTCGGTGCATTTTAAAATTGAGCCTCATTTAAAACAGGAGTGAGCCTGGAGGGGGCGGGGGCTTGTAAGTGCATCCCAAGCAAGCGTGAATCTCTGGGAAAGGGACTAAGGGGGGTGGGGGCTGCTGACGCTTTTTGATGGAAGCGGAAGTGGTGAGACTTCTTCTGCAGCTCTGAGCTTGGGTTTGTGGAGTCCGAGAGGCCAGGTTTCCACACCAGGAGCCAGTTAACGGGCTGCTCATGGGAAACAAATGAACCGGCACATGGAGCTCAAAAGAGGAAGAGTCATTCCAAGTTTAGCTTTCGATAGTCGTCATGTTGTGTTCTGCTCATTGGGAGTGAGCATTTTCTGACAATTAAGTTGTCTCCTCTTACCCCACGCCACCTCAGGAAAACATAACTGACAAGTCAGTTCTTCACAATGCGCCAGCTCCCTGCAGCGCTCTTCACCCCCCAATGGATTTACGTTGTTCTGAAATGCATAAATATAAACTTACATATTTTTGTCTTAAATAATTAAGATTTGTATTCCTAAAGCCATATTCTTTAACGCTAGACACTTGGAGAGTAAGTCACCAGTATTGGAAATGCTTAAGCACACGCTTAACTTTCTATGCACATGAGTAGCTCCACTGACGTCCTGTCAGCTGGGCTACTGACATGGGAAAAGAGAAACACGGGTATAAGTCTTTTCAGGATTGGGACCTCAGCTCCCTAATAACTAAGAGAGGGATTACACTGATGACCATCACTGTAGTATGTGAGCACAAGTATTGTGCCCCTGATTTTTTTTTTAAAAGAGCAGAATTCCTCGTTTAAGTTAATGGAGAGTTCTTACATTGATGTCCCAGCATGGCCTGAAATAAAGGGCAGATTTCGATCTCGGTTAAACCAGTTGAATTTGGACTTCAGTTTTAATTACTTTGGTTTGATGCCAATTTAACTGAGATCAGAATCTGGCCTTATAGCAGACTTCTCATTTCCTCATAGTTTTGCCAATGATGTTTTGATTTATCTGAGTTCATCTTGTCAGACAATGTGACTGAATTTAATTCTTCTTCGTGTAGTTGAGAAGAATCTCCATATATTACAATAGTACGATAATAAACAGGTAGCTTTCATTCAGAGTTTTATTAATATTAAGAGTGGCAAAATCTCTGTGCAATAAATAAAGCATTATTATCCCCACCTTACAGGTGGATAAACCGAGGGAACAGAGAAATCAAGGCTAATGTTTTCAAAGTTGTATGTCTTGATTGGATGTTAATGTGAGCTGTGGGTGCTCAGCACAGTGAATATCAATGCATTTCTAATTAGGTACCAATGTTTGGATTAAGTTCCTAACTTGAGTCACCCAGGTCTGGAAATTTGGGGTCAGTACAGGGTGTGTCACTGAGGCAGTGGAAGTGCCAGAAGTCCTGACTCAACTGTCTTCTAACTAATAAACCACACTCCTCTCTCATAACCACACAGGATACCCTCTTTCTAGAGGGACGTCGCAGGCATTGCGACGTCCGTGACGGCCCTTCGTTGTGCTCTGCTGGATGGTTACACGCTCTTGTGAACTTGTGCAGTGCTGATCACTGCCTTTAGGCAGAAGTATGTCTGATCTGCATATTCTGAGATTCATTCTGCATCAAAAAGATTATAAAAAAAAGTTCACAAGACCTATTTTCCACCTGCAGGGCCTGTAGTAGAAGTGTATACCTTATCTTTTGGGCTTCAAGGGCTCCCCATGGTGTCTGGCTAACAATGCCTGGTTGGTTGCAAAAACTTGGGAAGAGATGAGTAACAGAGTCCACACCAGAACTGTTGCAATAGGCCCTGTTTCTCAGATGCTACTCTATTTCCTGTGTAAATACAAAGTACAGGAGCCCCAAAGACACAAATTGAAATTACATATACAACATGGTCCTCTGATCCAATCTGCTGCACAGATCAGAGAGGGGGGAAAAAAGAGTAGAAGTTTCCCCAGCCAGCCCTCCATCGGAATGTTGCACACAAGGGGATCTGGGTGGGAGAGGTCAGAATTACTGGTCTAAATACTGTGTCTGACAGATTGCCCTTCACACCAGGCTCATATGTCTATGGCTTGTAACCCTTCTTCTACGGTGAGGCGATGCCACTGTGAGAAAGCCATGCCGTGGATGCCCCAAGAGCTGCAGATCTTGTTGTATCTGTACGGTTAGGCAACTCTTCTCCGCGCCCTCTTTGCATGGCCCTGACCCCCTCCACCACTGTGGAGTGGGGACACCATGTTGCACCCATGAAGAATTTTCCACCCCTGTCTAGCTAGATTTCTGTAGGAGGGGATCCTGCTGTTAGGCGCAGGACTGCTTTCTTTTCCCTCCAAGAAGCTTTAAAAAATTGTATGGCTCTTGTATCTATATATCGATGCGTGTCTATTTGTTTAAAGAAAAGCCCTGGTTAACCCCTCCTGTGTGCAAACTGGGCTCTATCCCTGCCACCACCCTTCTCAGAGACTAATCTATGACGGGCAGATAAGGCCTCTCACTCATCAGTTCACCAATGGAATTTATTTTGGAATAATGGAGTGCGGAAACTGGAGTACCTCAGCTGGAGCCACATGGTTTGCTTAGTCTTGGAATGAGGGAGGGGGATGGGGACACTGAACAGGAGCTAATGGCTCTTCATTTACTGTGTGTGCCATACAGCTCTTTTGGTTTAAGCATGAATAACCGTTCCTGGTTGTGTGTGTGTGTGTGTCTGTCTCTCTCTATGCATATTTAGCTTTAGCTGGACCCTTGTGCAAAAAAGCTGAATACTTTTTTCTAAAAGTTAATAAGGGTTGGAAGCACTGGGGTTCTATAGAAATTCATGGGTCTATCTTCTAAAAACCTATAGCATTTAATAAAGAAACACATCCTTCCTATGGTCCTTTGAAGCAGCGTTGGAATAAATTCTATAGGCTGATTAGAAGAAATATCCTGTAGACACAGTACTATTTCACATTCAGGTCTGTGGGGCTTTCCTGTCAGAGGGAGTGGTGGAGGGGTGAAAGGGGAAATCCTTTTTTTTTTTCTGATTTTTTTTTTTTTTTTTGCGGGTTCCACGTCGTCACAAGACATGAGTAGTTTAGAACCTCCGTGGTACATTAAATAGTTTGACTGACACCAACAATGTCAAAGGAACTTGAGAACTAGCTGGTGTTTTGAAAAGGTGGCGCTGATGTTGTGTTTTTTAGGAAGCAATTATGCGAGTCCTATTGACCAGCGGAAAAAGGGGGGAAAAAAATCTTTTAGGTCCTTTCGTATTAGGTTCAGTACTTTTTGCTGCCTGTTATGGTAAGTGTTGAACATTTGTAACTTGCTTTTTTCCATGAAAGATGATGAAATTATAATGAAATCCTGCACGCTAAAGGCGATGTGCCAGTGACCAGTTAGAATACCAGCATTAACCTAATTCATTAAGTACTAGATGCCCGCTTTGTTTGTGTGGAGCTTGCAGCCCTATTGATGTCAAGCAGGCTGTTAAAAAGCATAATGACATGGCATTAGAGACCCTGAGAGCAATTAACAGGCTGCTTAATTAGCAAAAGGAATTAGAATTTGAGTGGCTGATCTTTGCTTAAAGACTTGTAAAAAAGCTGGAGCAGTTATCTGATTATGCATTGATCAAACAGGCTAACCCTGTCCTTAGGTAATTCTCTTCCTTCCATTGTAATCTTTGAATATACAACTGTTTAAATATTCTGAACTGTCTCAATAAACAAGAGGAGAAAAGCTGGCCATTATAGGGGGGATGTATACAGCGCCGCTCTTTCCCGCTGTTGACTCAAAGGTTTTTTAGCTCAGAGCAGCAGGTATTGGAGCTTTTATGGATTCATTTTCAAAAACTGTCAGCAACTGCCTAGGAAACGAATGTTAAGGTATCTTTAAAAGCACATGGGCAATCTGTAAAAGGCCCTCAACACATACCTTTTTAAAAAAGAAAATTGTAATGACCCTGGAGGAATAGATGTATAGATGCATATACACAAGTGTATGTATCCCTGTGTTCCTCCAGGGTTAAGGATTTAAAGGAAGGAATGTGTTCCATGGTAGTATATTCTATTAGCTTTGTCTCTATCAGGGATCACTTTCCTCACCACTGAAGCAGCAGCCCCTACAACAGAAGGTAGCAGCTGTTTAACACTACCCAGCAATGCTGCACGATAGCGTGAGGCAGGTTGCAGACCTACTGTATCCGGTTAAAGAGGATGACGGTCCTTGGCAGCGTGAACGTTTTAAAAAACAAACAAACGAAAACCCCAAAGTGACAAACCCCCACATTTATTCAAGCGAAATAAACAGTGTGTGGTCACTTCCAGAGCCACATCCCGGGCCTCTTCCTTTTAAAAGGGGCATCTGTTGTTTTGCGGCCTCTGGCCCTTTAGCCGGAACATTATGCTGCACTGACAACTCTGTTACCGGAATAGTGTTAACTGCCCAGTGGCTGTATTTTGTTCTGTCGTGAATATTGGAGGCGTGGGTGGTGGCTGATTTGGTGGGGGCTTGAGGAAATAACCCACTGCAAGCTGCTGCAGCTGCGCGAGAGGTACAGCATTTGGGGAACTGGTTGATGAACGTAAAATAGTGCCTTTGAAGCAGGCTGCAAAATCTTAATTTGCGGAGGGAAAATAGTGTGTCGAATGCAGGATAACGCCGCTTTCTGCCTTTTCCAGTTCCCCCACTCGGTGCTTCCAGTCAACGGCTCACAACTGAAAGCCAGAGAAGAAGCACAGAGTGATTGATTCCTGCACACGCACACTTACTATATTGTTTCCATTTAGTCTACCTTCCTCGGAGTTGTGATTGGCTCTGAGTGTGTTATGACATTCTCCTTCATCAAATAATAATCATGGAATCTCTGGAAGAGGTCAGCAGGGGTGGGGGGAGTGGAGATTAGGCAAGGGCAGAAGTTCAGACCTTTTGTTTTTAGTGAAATTTAAAATTAGATGAATTGCAACTAATTAAAAAAAAATCTTTCCTTATGTGGGTAAAACCCGGTGGCATTTTATGTGAAGGTCAGACCAGATGATCTGGCCTATAGGATACTTGTTTGACCTTGCTGTGATTTTTGGCAAGAGGTGACAGTTACTGTTTGGCAAAGAGTTACTTAAAAACCCAACAGCAGTGTTTCTACTTGCCAAAAGCTGATATATAGAACAAATTATAGACATGATTTGTTCCTTGGATATTTTTCCCCCTCCTGCTACACGTGATATCCGCTTACCTAAAAGACACTCTAACTTTTTTGTGTTTTGATGCAGGCACTGTATTTTATATTACTATTTGCATGATCTGTGTAATTGAAAAAAGGGAATTTAACCCTTCAGGGGAGTTACTTTGACTATATCAAGAGTGGCTTCCACCGTTACTTGCAGAATCTTTCTTTGGCCCGAACTGTTTGTCTGCCTCTTGATGATTTTATTTTGGAAACATTGCTTCTTAGTCATCCAGACAGTAAAAGGCCACCATTGTCACCATGGTTTATTTTTCCTTATTTTCGTTTTTTTTTCTGTCTTCTAAACTGCTGGAAAGGAGAACAGAAAATAGCATCTTTATGTTAATTCAGATTATATTAATGAATTTCATACTTTGTATCCTATTTCATATGTGTGGGCAATACTGCTATGGAACCAACTTCTAGACCTAACGTCTAATGAAAGTCTAAATACTTTTTAATACATTGCAATGAGCAAATTGCAATACAGGTTACAGTAAATCTCTGCTTATGGGGAAATTGTTCTGCGTGCGTGTGTGTGTGTGTGTGTGTTACATTTCATGCCCTACAAATACCATAGAATATTTCCAAAACAATCCCCCTTAATCAGCTGTTCTGTAGCTGGTGGAAGATAAATCTCTAATTCATCCTTTCTCTCACACACTTGGTCAAGCTGATTTTGTGTGTGTGTGTGTGTGTGTGTGTGTGTGTGTGTGTGTGCATCATGTAATATTAAAAATATAGTAGGGTTGTGTGGCCATCTCAAAGAGAAAAGTCCTAGGTCCTGATCCAGAAACTGATTCCACACAGGCAGAATTCTCTGCTTTAACACAGAGCCCAACTTATTTAAATCGGGCCTAATTGTCTGCAAGGATCTGCCTTTATGGTTCTCTTTGCAAAATCAGGGCCTCAGTTTGCTACCATTAGAAAGCCTATGGCACATGCTGGCATTTCCCTCATTTTCATATTTTAATTTATTTACTATCCAAATGAAACATTTCCAATAACTGTAGAAGTGTATTTTGAGATAAAAATCTTGTTCCTCCTGAGACTGACTTATTGAGAGATGGACTATTAGGCTGTTTAGGGAAAGAAGATGTTCATATTCTTCCAAAATTGGAAAACCACATTAATAACTGGTTCTATCTTTAAAATAAATTCCATACTAAGATCTATCATGAAATAGGTTTTAAAGAAAATGAAATAAGAACAAACATGCATTTGACACATCAGTGGGTGATGAAGTGTGTAAAGTTATGTACATGTGTAATTGTTTGCAAAATCAGGGCCTAGGTTAGAAAATAAACCGTGTTTAATGACTATCCTGCTATTAACTCTTTGTTTCATATACAATTTGACTGCATTCAAGGGCTTTATCCTACAGACCTTATTTAAAGTCAATGGGATTTTTGTTTGCAGTGTTGTTGTAGCTGTTGTCTCTCTAATATCCTGGGAACAAGTATTGGTGGAAGGTACAAGCTTTCAAGCTACACAGAGCTCTTCAGGTCTGGGGAAGGAAGTTGAGTATCTGAGCTAAATACAAGTTGGGACAGATTGTTAAGCAGAAGGGGTAAGGATAATATTTTGTTTCTTGCATTTGCTCAGGAAGTAGATGTCACTGTTTAGTCTGGCTCCCTTCTTTGTGTTGTGAAGTTTCCATTTTAAACAGCAAAAATAGATGTCTTCCATAGTTGTTTGCAGTGTTGTTGTAAGCTATGTTGGTCCCAGATTATGAGACACTGGATTTTTTGTTTTAGTAAGACCTTTATAAGGCCCTCATTACCATAGTATCTGAATGCTGCCCAATCTTTAGTGTATTTATCCTCACAGCACACCTGCCAGGTAGGGCAGTGCTGTTATCCTCATTGTCCAGAGGGGAAACTGAGGCACAGAGTGGCTAAGTGACTTGTCCAAGATCTCACTGAAAGTCTGCAGCAGAGTAGGGACTTGAACTCCGGTCTCTCAAGTCCCAGACTAGTGGCCTTATCTAACCATCTCTTTTTTCCTTTCTCTTTGCTTATATTTTTACTCATAATGTTATTTAAAAGGGATTTTTCTCATGGTGCTACTTAATTTACATGTAAAGTTAAAAAAAACACAAACTGGGAAGGCTTTAGTTTATCACGTTTGAAAATTATTGATTACTTTGAAATGCTTGAATCCAAAATCTGTGGTGATTTTCTAGAAAATCTGATATAGATTAAAATGTTGTCATGAAGATTAATTAATAAATGGCTCTTTTTAATTAAACCCATCTGCAGTAGAGTTGGAAACTCAAATGCAACGGCGTATTTGTAATGCATAGGAAACCAGAAAATTCACTGACTCTAAACAGGAAGTGAAACTCACCAGTCCAGTTTCATTGTGCAAACTGGGTGAGATGTAACTGGTGAAAAACAGGGCAAATGGTAAAAATCAGCACAAATGGTAAAAATCTGGGCAAATTGGCAAAAAAGCATATCCAGTACTTAAAATTCTTTCAGGTTTAATAATCAAAGGTGTTAATGGCGACACGAAAATATTTTTTGGAATATTTGATTTTTTTTATTTTCTCTATCAGTACTTAGATTGTACCCATCACAATGGTATGTACATGCCCTTGAAACATTTTAGTTTACAATTCAATCCTGCAATCAGTGATGCACGAGTAACTTTACTTTCATAAGAAGTTCTGTAATCTGTGAAGACCTTGGGAGTCCTCACAGAAATAAAGCTCGTCATAGGCCAGAAATAGTAATTGTCCATTGACTGCATTTTGGCATATCATGCGAGTGACTGTTTCTAACTTGTAATAGCAATTTTCATCTTCACTCTGGCTAGTTTCCTGCACCAACCTGTAATCCCAGTGTTGGTAGTATCATGTGATGTCATTTCCCTCCCACAACATTAGAGTTTAGTGGGTGTAATTATGTGATTAGCATGACTCTAGTCCAAAGATTGAGGCTACTGTGTAGGAAATTTCAGAAGCTGGGTTGTGATCAAGACTGGAGTTTTTCTGTTGTGCTTCTGATCCTCTATGTTGATAGATATAATTAACTGAAATCTCAGCTCTGTGCTGAAGGACAGGCTGATAACAAGAAGGTGTGGCTAAGAGTCAGGCCACTCTGATAACATGCTCCATTTGTATTTTATTGTCTTCCACTAGTGTTGTCATCTATAGCACAGATTACATTATTGCCACCTAGTATTGACCATAGGTGCATGATAACTAGTAATCAGCATGGCATTAAATAATCACAGAAGTTGTAGATAAAGAGGATCTATTTAGTCCATTTCACCTTAGGCCAATTCAGGATTGTCCTTTGCAGTACCTTTTCTAGTGCTGTGTACATTTTAAGTGTGTAATGAGCCAGCCCTGAATAACATTCACTTTTCATTTTGATTTTACTAACAACGGAGTGAGGTTTTCATGGACTGGTGAAATATCCATATCCCCTTCTATTTTAGCTAACAGTAACAAGTTTATTTTCTCTGAAACCTCTGAGTTTATGTTGTCCTCCATCTCTCTTCTGATCCCTGGCATTCTGCATCATTGACGCGGTACCTGAACCATCTCTCATATGTATGGATGTGGTAGGGAACCATCCTTCCCAGTAACACCTCAGTTTTAGATTTACAAATCAATGTACAACATCCGTTAATGAGCATCCCACAAGCAGGAAGATCCCAAGATCCTTGTCAGATTCTTTTAGTGATCAGTAAGGACAGTTTTGATTGGAACGTAAGAACTGCTATTTTTTTCAACTTTTGACACTGTTAAGTGCTGGGGGTTTCAGAGGAAGATGGAAAAACTGCCTCACTCAATGAACCTGAGGCCAAGTCTATCCTAAAAAGTTAGGTCACTCAGGAGTGTGAAAAATCCACTCCCACCCCATTGCTGTAGTGAGTGTCTACAGTGAATCATTACAACACACGCAACTGTAGCTTGGAGCCTGAGGGAGTGGGTTCTTCCCTGACCACAGCACAGGTCCTCAGTGGCCTGGAGCATGAAACCCTGTGTGTGTGTGCGCACGCGTGCACTATGTCTTTGCTAGTGTAAATGGGTTCACTAGCACTTTGAATGCAGTCTCTTCAAACAATCTCTAAATAGTTTCCTATTAAACAATGTTGTGAAACCAACAGCCTCTGATTAATTAAGGCGGGGGAGGGATAGCTCAGTGGTTTGAGCATTGGCCTACTAGGGTTGTGAGTTCAATCCTTGAGGGGGATCTGGGGCAAAAATCAGTACTTGGTCCTGCTAGTGAAGGCAAGGGGTAGGACTTTCAGGGTCTCTTCCAGTTCTATGAGATAGGTATATCTCCATAATTATTATTATATTTTAATTTTGCAACTTAGTAGTGCAGTTTTTCAGATGAGCCAGGACACTAGAGCTCATCTGCTGAAAGTTGGGCCTTTGTTAGTGTGTGCTGCCTGCATCCACTGCCTCCAGATATTGCCTAAAGACTGATTCACAAATAGTCTAGTGGTTAGCGAGTGGGACTGGGGACCAGGTTCCATTGCTCTCCGTGTCTGAGTCACTCTGACTGACTTTGTGCTTCAGTTATCCCGTTCTGACCCAGGCTTTGAGATCCTGTGATGGAAGACTGCAGAATGCTGTTGATGTCCCCAGGAAAAAGGAAGTCTTTGGAGGTATATTAAGAAAAAGAAATATAGATTATGGGGCCAGATTCTGCTTTTTTTATCCCCGTATAACCCCATGCTGCTCGTTTAGTTTAATTTAGTGCTGCAGTGTTTAAAGGGCTGCCAGGTAAACACATTCACAACCTCAAACTCTAATAAATACAAATACTTCCACTCCAAAGCTATAGCAAAACTCCCCTACCTATTCACATCAAACTGAATTTAACCGCTAAAGGAAAGTCAATATTGACACACTACAAACTACAGTGCATAAAGAAGCTTAGAGCTTGAACAGACGACAAAACAAGAAAATTCACAGTTCACAAGGGCACTTTGGAAATATTTTTCATAACATCTGAAATGTGTTTTGCTCAGTTGTATAATTACTGATACTTTAGGGCTGGGATTTTCAAGAGTCTAGGGGAGTTAGGTACCTAGACCCAGATCCTCAAACGTATTTAGGTATAAAGGCAACTCTTTAATTCCTTTATGCTACTGTAGGAAATCCCAGCCTGCATTTATACTAGGGGTTTTATTCAAATAGGCTCCTCAAGTTCTTTCCAAGCTAAACACTGGTACTGTTAAGTCCATTTGCTGAAATACAGCCTCTAGAGGTGAAGAGTGGCAAACGGTTTAACCAGGCCAGCAATAGTGTGCAGCCACTTAGGACAGAAAGTGACCAAATGCCAAATATAATTGAATTGCCAGCAGAATTTAGAGAGGCCAAATGAATTGCCCATGAGACCAAGGCCCAGGGGCATATAACCCTCTTCTCACAAAGAGTGAAAGAGATCTTTACAATTTCCCAGCGACTTAGGGAGGGACAAAATAAAGAACAAAGAGTGCAAGGAACTTTGCAAAACAAAATACAAACATGAGGTTAGATGATTTGACCATGTCCCCTTTAAGACTAAACCATGCATTAGGGTTTCCAATGCACGAGCCCAACAGGTCACCTTAAGTAGTTAAGGTAGCATTGTACAATGTCAAGGATTGAAGGACACATAAACAAAGTGTACTTGGGTTCTGAGGTCACGATGAAAGGTGGTCACCATGTTTATTAGGGCTGCTTGAACTCTTAGCTATGTTATCATAATAGCCAGTCTCCCTTATAAACTTCTGGAAACTAGCTCAGCTGAGAAGCCCTGAGTAAAAAAATAAACAAACCGGAGTTGAAGGGGAAAATCCCCTCTCTTGCAGCTTAACAGCGACTCCTCTGGTTGATGGAGAATGGCACAGTTAGTGTTGTGTGTCTTAGAATTAGAAAAATGATAGCAAAGATGCAAGGACTCCAGTGGGGGATGGGTACTGAAACCAAGACATGGGGGGAAAGATCCCCTAAGCTCTGCCAGGGATGTGCAGGCCACTTCTTTCGCCATGTTCCTGTGTGAACTGACTGAGACAATAACACGCCCCCCCCCCCCCCCCGCCTCTGAATCTACAAAAAAAAAATTTAAGGGGAACATTTGGGCAGTGTTTTCTTTTCCATTTCCACCATGCTCTGCACCAGGTGTAGTATTTTCCGCCTGGAGTGCTAGCAGGAGTGAAGAAATCTCCTAGGAGCCTGTTGTCCTGATATTGCAAGCTCAGGAAGTTTGTATGCTTTGGGTGAGCACTGGAACATTCAGCTTTTATGAACCCACACCAATCCAAATGCCTGGAGATTCACATAGCGCTAATTAACACCCACTTCAAACTTTTTCTATGGTTTTAGGTGGTAATTCTCAAGTAGTTAGCGTATTTTTGCTTAACTGACTTCCCTTTCACACAACTCTTCTTCCTGCAACTGAAGCACGGGCTTGTTCTACACTGAATCTCAGGAGGCCGTATTTGCGAAGTGAAAATTTTTTCAGACATGCACATGCTTATTAGCAGAGTTTAGGCCTGTTCTAGCCTCCTTTTACTTTCACAGTTTGACCCTCCGCTTCTGTTGGCTTCAGGAGCAAGCCTTCTGCTTATAGCTGTCATCTACTACACGGCAGCTTGAAAGAGGGTTTTTCTTTCATTTTAGTTTAAGTCCTTATTAAAAAATTAAGTGTAGACTTGGAATAGGAGAAATAAGAACAAATTACGTTTGTCTATGTAAAATATATGCATGTACATGGAATAACATAATGAGAGATTAGAACCTCCATGAACAGCCCTATTTAAAGGAGTCTGAGTAAAAACAAATAACTCTGTTTATATTCTCTGTTTTCAATGGACTTATTCGCCGTAGGTAACTAGTTATAGGACTCAAGTGACATAAGACCCAAAATAAAAATTTTGAAATGCTGAAGTCCCATTTTCAACCGGCATTGACTTTCAATGGGACTTAGGCGCCTACGTGAATTAGCAGCTTTTGAAAAATGTTACCCCTTGTCGAGCTTGCCTGCAAGTGTTTCCACCCATTTTGAATTGATGAAACCGTAAGTCTGTAAATACAAATCAAAAAATGAAACCCATACTTGCCTTGTTTTGAGGAGCATTTCTGGAACGGGGGGGTTGATGGTGTGGTACCTGGTGGGTGTATTGATGGATAGCAGTTATTAATGAAATGAATGGAGATATCCCATCTCCTAGAACTGGAAGGGACCTTGAAAGGTCATTGAGTCTAGCCCCCTGCCTTCACTAGCAGGACCAAGTGCTGATTTTGCCCCAGACCCCTAAGTGGCCCCCTCAAGGATTGAACTCACAACCCTGGGTTTAGGAGGCCAATGCTCAAACCACTGAGCTATCCCTCCCCCCAAGTCAGTCACCTTGGGTGCCCATCAAGTATCTTGTATCCCCTCTCATTTTATGTCAATTATTTGTTTTAATAGGTGTAAAGTGCTTAGAGTTTAACAGGAGTCTTTAAAAACGTCAAAAGAAAAAAAAAATCAATAAAATATTAGCTGTCATCTCTCATAAAGAAAGACTGTTTAAAAAAAATCACTAAAGCCATGCAAAATATAAGTAGGACCAAATTCTGCTGGCGCATGTTGGCACAGCTCTGTTGATGTCTATGGACACCAATTTATACCAGCAAAGAATATGGTCCATAGTCCCATAAAATAGATAGTAAAAGAACCTCATCAGATAAAACTGGTGGGGGTGAGGGGGGAGAGAAGAAAAGAGGCAATAAATAAATAAACTCCAAACTGTGTGACCTTAGAGAAGAAGGGGGTGAGCAGGGGGAAGAATTTAAATCAAGCTGGTGCGGAGTCATACTGTTTCAGGTAATCTGAACCTAATTAGTATAATGGAACATACTCCAGTATTAAGCATCTGTACCCAGAGTTTTCAAAAAGTAAAGATTAAATTTAAAGAGATTAGACAACTTTTTTCCCCCCACAAGATATTAGCTGTTCAAAAATGACAAAAATGTTCTTAAGCCTCTCTGAAGGAAGGGTGACCAAACAGGCTGCCTTTTGTTTAGCGATAGAGCTTGCCTGCAAGCCACGGTGAGGTGGTGTCCGGTCGCTGTGTGCGGGACCCAGAAACACGACTTATCTATCGCCAGTAAAGCGAATCAGGTTGGGGTATTAGCAGGGGGATTAAAAGTCAGAGTTGCTAGTGCAGCAGTAAAACCACTGGCCACCCACAAGATGTGTTGGAGTGAGTAGTTAGCAAACGTGTCTGCAACTGATAGAAAATTTCATGCAATGCTCTTCTTTCCAGTGTTAATGTCAATGAGTTCTGGGTTAATGGTATTCATATTGAATGAGCAATACATTATGGATAACATTTTCAAAATCATCTAAATGATACTGCCTTTCAAGAAGACTTACGCGCCAAAGTGCCCAAATCAGTTTGAAAGCCGGTGACGTTGAAAATCTCTCTGAAAACTCTGGAAAGAGTTTTAAGCTGTTAAACCTGAAGTTCATATTTGGGGAACAAATGCTAATGTTGCAAAAGGTGCCAGTTAATTCTTTGTCTGCTCAGTAATCATAGTGCATGCATGTGGTCTAAAGAGTTAACTTTTCAGATTTCATTGAAGAGACAGGAGGGACCAAATCAAGGGGACTTGATGGCTCAGGGGACTGGTAATGGGAACCTTAAATCTCCAGCCCTCTAGGTGCAAATCCAGGTCAAGGTCCAAAAAGTTTTGCTCTGGTGGCCGTTTGGTGGCCTGAGGGAAATGAGTCTGTTCCTAACAAACAAATCCACCATCTTAATGCAGAGTAAGCAGCAGCCTGGTTGGAGGTCCGTGACTGAACTGGCCATGGGAAAGAAACTTTCCTTTCACTTTTAAAGGTGACTCCTTCCATTCTGTGTTAAGGTTTATTGGCAGATTGGGGAGGTGGGACAGACTCCACTGCCGTGTCCCTATTCTACATGAATTTTAGACAAATACAAGACTCCATTGCTAAAGACTGTCCGTCTGGCCCCTTTCACCTTTGTGCACATGGACGTAAAGTGATGGTCTCTCTTTTATCAGATTATAAAGGATGTTAAAAAAATCTAGTTCAAGGTGTTCTGGTCGCAGTTTGAGCAAGGGACAACTTAACACAGTTCCATTCTTGGGCTGAGAATGGACTGAGTTGTGCCCAAACCAATTGCAATGCATTTGAATTGGTTTCACGAACTGAGCTGATGGCAACAAGCAAATCTCTCTAATCCTGCCACCACTAAACAAATCCTTATGTCACATGACCATGTTAAGCCATCGTACCTTAAATAGAGGCACAAAATATCATCGAAACTAGTCTGATGTAATGTACCAGTATGGATTTATTTTAAGCATTGTGTCTTTTCAGATACCTGCTTCCTTATTATTCTCACCGTGAGCAGGGAACGCCATCCCCACTTGAGTGGATATTGGTAATTATGGGGGTCATGTTACGTGAAGAGAAGCAGGTATTCAGTGCTACATACAAACCTTTCAACAAGGCAGAGCACGTGGCATCCCCAGCTCAGTTCAGTTTTACTGTTCTTTGCACTCTTGGGCTGCAAAGACAGCAGCAGAAAGATTTATATTAAAAAGAACTCCCCAAAATGTTGCTATTATTTTTTGGTTAAAATGATCTTTCTTTTCTTCCTCCGGCTATTTAGAACCTTAAAAGACACTCTGCGCATCTTCCCTTTATTCTTTGTCAGCTTCTCTTCTGTCTCGGGTGGCCATCACCAGGAATAATCTAAGGAATGGATTTAAATCAAAATATTTCCCTCTTGTGACTTCAGGTTCTGGATCATTTCATTAATGGCTCCGCCCATAGAATGTTAAACATTGGCTGTTGGTTCGTCTGTTGGACGTTTCTGCTCAGTTTCTGATTTGATTGAGATTGTTCCAGAGGCCCAAATTTACAATAGCTTTTCTAGATTCAGTCTCTGCCACAAATAAAGAGGCATGAAAACATGCGTGGGTTTATTTAGCCGCTAGTCCTGGAGCACCCTATCGGCCTATGTAAATCCGACCATCCTTTTCAGACAGGAATTGCACAAGAGAGCTTAAGCTGCAGCTCCTGCCATCTAGAGCTCAGGCTCTGCCATTGTACCTCAGTGCTGACCTGCAGCTTCAGCCTCAACTGTTCTAGAACGAGGACCCCTATATGCCTCTTCCAGTCTGAGGGGGCCAATCCCCTGCTATTCTGTTTCTTGAGTGAAAGAACATTACACCTCAATCCTGATCTCCAGCATCCCTCTGCCTAAATTCTTCCTGAATACAGACTGCCAGCTGCAAGCCAGATGATTGCTGTGGTTTTGTAATGGACTAGGGCAAAAACGTTCAATTGGCTCCTACTAGGAAGCTAGCTGAAGGTTCTCTGAGTGTATCAATCCAAAGGTGAAAGACTACTAACCTATCCCCTCTCCTAAGATATAGGGTAAATGCCAACCACTCTATTCTTCATTAAATCAAAGTTCATACATGACACAATCATTTTGCTCCCAGTGAGTTAGAGGTCTGGTCTATACTACCCGCCTGAATCGGCGGGTAGAAATCAACCTCTCGGGGATCGATTTATCAATCGATCCCCGAATCGGCGCTCTAACTCCACCAGCGGAGGTGGTAGTAAGCACCGCCGACAAAAAGCAGCAGAAGTCGATTTTGCCGCCGTCCTCACAACGGGGTAAGTCGGCTGCAATACGTCGAATTCAGCTACGCTATTCACGTAGCTGAATTTGCGTATCTTAAATCGACTCCCCGCTGTAGTGTAGATGTACCCTAAGTTATAGCAAACTAGAGCTGGTCATCCTTCCGTGGTAGATAAATGGAGTAACAACAAGCTATACTGGGTGGGTCTCTTTCAGATTAGACAAAAAACACCCAGAGGCCTTTAGGCTGGGTGCAGATACGAGAGATCTCTTTGTATTTTCTGTGAGCAGAGGAGGGGTTTGCTTAGGTGTCTCAGACTAAAAGGGTCCCATCCTTCTCTCCTGTGTAGCATGCTGTGGGGTCTTTGTTCACCTGTCAGCTGCTCTCCACTCCAGAGGTGGCCAGCTGTGTTGGAGGAAGAGCGGAGGGTAAAGAGCTTTGGGATAGTGAGGAGAGAAGAGGTTGCACATGGCTTTTCTGACTGTGAACAATTAGTAGGGCATCTTCCAGTGGAACTTGGGACTCCACCACCCTTGGTGTCATGTTACGCATTGCAAGTAGTATAAAAGGGAAGATCTGAGTCTATAGATGGTACGATATGAAATGTGTCTGTATAAAAAAAACCAGCCCCTTTCACTTCACAGGGCTGCACCTGGCCCGTTGTTGGTCCAGTCTGCTGACTAGAGTGACAGCATTTATTTTACTCCTGTTAGCCACTGATTCAAGATTCCTCAAGAGTATTACTAAGTTTCAATAGCCAGTCCAGATTCTGCCCTCAATTAGAGCTGTGCCAGTCTATTGACAGCAATAAGGCAGTTACAGGTGTGTCTGGGAGCATGGTTTGAAGGTAATAGGGCAGGTGCAAGTGAGGCCATGACTGGAAGACACTGGAGTTGCACAGATTTAAGAGAGGGCAGAATGTTTGGAGAATCTTTTATTGGTGGCGGTGCATGAGCCAGCAAGAGACATTCCAGCTTGACTCTCTGATCTCAGGCTCCAAATGGCCAGAAAGTGCAGCAGAACTGGTGACAAAATTCTTCTCCAGCTGAAGAATAGCAGGCATCCCAAGGTCCGATTAGTTGGTTCCTTTCAAATTATTATTATTATTTATTTGTATTACAAAGCACTTAGGAGCCCTAATTATGGGCCAGGTGCTGTACAAACACAGAACAAAAGGACAGTCGCTGCCCCCAAAGACTTTCCAATCTGTCTCCCTTTCCCCGGGTAAAATCTCTGCTCAATTCACCAGTCAACGCATACAGGAGAAAATCATCAGCCCTGTGGTAGCTATCCCTCTGCTCCTAGGCCTCTCCTCCCAAGAAATATCCTGTGTTATTGAAATGTTGGGTTTGTATACATACAGCAAATCTGATTCAGTGACTTCTAGACAGCCTTTGAGAACTTCATTTCTATGAGTGCACCTGTACTATTTGATACGTAATGAGGATGTAGTGTTTAGGGAAAGATGAACTGGTTCAAATAAAGTAAACCCAGCCTGCACATCTTTGGCCATTTTTAGATGTGAACTGAGCAGGACATCCTTTGTACGATTCTGGAACAGAGATGATCCTGAGCAACAAAGTTTGGATCAAAGTTTGCCACGTCCCAGTCTTCCTTTCGCTCACTACAGAGATCTGCCACCTGGGAAGTTTGGCTCTGGATCTGGACTTTGCCAAAGTTTGTGGTGTTTAGCAAGGAGATTCTGGTTCATCTCTGGAAATGTTCAGATAATTTTTTTCACTCAACTTTCCACCTTCAGCTTCTGACAGAAGTGCGCAAAAAGCAATTCCCCCTTTCCCACAAAACCCCAAACCCAAACAAACAACCACCAGCAACAAAAAGACAAAATTATCCTAAGAAATGCTGATTCTGCCAGTGATTTGGCAAGAAATCTTTTTTAAATGTGAGTTTTCCAGCCAATTGTGGCAGACTCAGAAGGGTCTAACCTATCCCAGAGTCTAAATGTTTTGAGGTTTACTTGCTTTAGACATTGGAGGGAGGGAAGAAGGGTTGTGACACTCTGAGAAAAGCAAACTCGCACCTGTGCTGCTTATTGCCCACAAACATCCCCATCTCTTTGCAAAGGGTGGGGAATGTTCACAACCTCTTTTCTAAGCCCTGATTCCATCGGTAGGAGTGTTTATTAATCAACCCTCTGACTCTGAAGCCTCAGCTCAAACGCTCCTTGACCTTTCCAAGTGCATCGGCCAGACAGCAGCCATGTGAGGTGGGTCATATGGAACAGATTTAGATACAAACCCATATCATCCTACTAGAGGAATGCAAAGTCCCTCCCGATCCCTTCCGCAAAGCTGCATCATGTGTGTGAGATAAATCCTGGGGACATAAGGGGCTGCCAGACTGCCGCAAAGGACAATAACTTTGCTATCTCAAACAAAACAGACTGCACTGCTCTGAGATTTCACTCTTAAAGGTGCAGCAGCCTTCTCCCGCGGTCACAGCAAATGAGCGTAATTGCAAGGGGGGTGCTGCTGTCCTGACTCTGAGGTACATGGGCAGAACTGAATGAGATACCAGGCTGGAAATAGCAGTGTGTGCTGCAGGTGGGAAATTAAGTGCCTTTGGTAAGGGGCGTGGGAATTTGAGTACTAGGAAAAAATATTAGTGAACCAAACTTTTTCCTATTGGCTATTTCCTCAATCCATCTGGTTTGTGGAGATCTATTCCGTTATTGGAATTATCTGTTATCTATTCCAGGAGCTCCTGTTAACATTGCTGGGAGCTGCATGTGCAGTGAAGAAGAAAAAACCTCTAAGTGTATTTGTCTTCAAATGGGAAGAGTTTAGTCATTGGGCCAGATTCCCAGATGAGCTCCGCTCCCATTGAGACACTTAAATAAGTCGCTAGATTTTTCAGAAGAGCTCAGCGCATTGGCTGCATGGTGGGTGCCAAGCTCTTTTGAGAAATCTGGCCATGAATGTCACAGTGGGCGCTGACTCCCATTGGGGATCCTGAATACTTGAAAATCTGGCTTTATATTAATGGATGCTAGTTAGGAAAACTTGAGTATCAGGGCTACCAAAACAAGCCTTCATATTTTTAGTGAGAGAGGCCTCAGAGACTCTTGACCAACATAATTCTTCATTCCTTTACTTCATAGCTTGTTCTTTCAAACTGCCTTTGCCTTAGGACTCTACAACTCTGACCTCTAGCACCAGTATTATACCTTTAATTATGTCTGCTAGACAAATACGTCCCCTTCAATTTACTTCAGTCAACCCATGCTATGAATCTCCCTTGGTCAATGTACTGTAAGGCTCTGATTTTTGACAATGCCATTAGTGGGGAAGCATATTAAGTCACATATTGTATAATCATCTCTGTAAGGTGGCGTTTTTCCCCAAATTAATCAGCAGGGCCTGTATTTAATCAACAACAGTATATGTACATTTTTCCTGAAGATTTCAAGCCTATGGTTCAGTGTTTCTTAGTAAACTGGATTTTGCACCTTATCTGATTTTAATAAGCCTGACCCGCACATAAGTAAACATACACTTGACCTTGAACATAACACCAGATGAGGGGCTATAGCTCCCGTTGGCGCTGCTGACAAAGCAAATAGTTTAAACAGGGGAATTAAAATGTTCCTTCCTTTCAATATTTATCCCTTTTTTTTAACTTAAACTATGACATAAAAATACACCACAATTTGCTTCTGAGCCAGTCTCCAGTATATTAACATTCTTATTAAAGAGCAATGAGGATGAAGAGTAAATGGAAAAGAGTCTGAATTTCTTTGCTTCCTGGAACTTGAGCTTTAAGATATTATTAAGATGATTTGTTAAATAATAGAAAGAGTTTTTCATTTCCTCATTTCCAGCTCCAGCTAAAGCTCTCTCCCAGCAACCTGCTTCTCATTCCTTAATATTTAGACTTATGGACCAATTTGAGAATATTTTCTTTCTTGCTATGATTAATGCTTCTATGAAACAATGTCATCGCAAGCCATCTACCTGCCTTGTCAGCTTGGCATCAGTCTGGCTGTGCTGTGCTGTAATTTATGACTTGAGCCAGTAATTTGCAAATCTAATGTAAAGGGAGGCTATGAGGATCGGAGATTTGAATGCTTTTTACTGAGTTGGTAAGTATCTCTCCCATTAGTAAAACAAATGGCACAGGGATCAGACATCATCTCCAAGGCTCAATAAATATTTTATCAGCCATAATGGAAATTGTCAAATTGATCTAATTGTACAATATGTTATCAACAAGATATCAAAGTTGGACATGGCCTCTGCCCTTGTCTCTCGTTTGCAGGCTTTTGTCTTCGATTGCTGCTCCCTGAGAGAAAAGTAGGAAAGTGCAGAGTTCATTACAAAGTAGTGTAAATAATATACAAGCAAATATCCCTTCAGAAGAGAAATTCTAATGACATAATTAACTCTGCTCGGTTTTAAAGTGGGGCTGGGGAAGATGCATTTAAATCACCTTAATCTTTTGAGACTGAACCTATTCACATTAGTCGAACACATAAGGGTAAATTTTCCCCTTTACTTTAGTGGGAGCAGGATACAGGTCTTGAGAAAACATTCATTGCAGCACCACTGATTTTAGCGGGTGCTGAATGAGTGCATTTAAAAGCAAATTTTAGCCCGGTGGCTGGTATCTCAGGGACAACTTAATTGATTACCCAAATAAAATAGATTTTTTTTTCTTAAACAGTTTTTAAACATTGGTGACTGAGATTAAACTAAATAATTGCTCTGCTTGATTTCAGTGCAAGTTCCGGATATTCAGCGCACTGAAATTCTGGATAATTATTTAGAGGACTAAGGTGTGGCTTTGGATGCCTAATTCTAGACAGCCAACTTTGAAAACTATTGAGTAAATTTCGTGCTTTTTGTTGGTTAGCACAATACATTATGGCCAGAGACATTTCCTGTAGGTTCACTACCAGGAAACGAGCATCCAAATCCCTTTAGGTAGCTTTGAAAATTTCAGTCAAAGTTTCTAGGTGGGACAAATTCTTAAATTTTGTCAAGAACAAGTGAAATTCTGCTACTTTTCCCTATGAATGGTTGCATTTACCCACAGGCCTTGGTGATATTTTAATCCACGAAGACTAGGAACAATTTCAGTTTTTTGCACAGGACTACTCACCAAGGGATGTGTGATTGCCCTGCATAAATCAGTTAATATCCAACTTTCATTCTTCCACATGCTTCTTTGCAAGCACAGGTGCAGTGTGCCAGTATTATCCAACTTTAAGAGCAGGAGATCTGGAAGCAGGACACCTGGATTTAATTCCTGCTGTATCACTGACTCGCTGTATTATCTTGATCTGCTTTCTCTGTGTCTCTGGTTGCCTGTCTCTGCTAAAAATGAAGACAATGATGCCCTGCTGCTTACATGGGGGTCTCTGAGAGTCAACATTTCTAAAGTGCTTTGAGATCCTTGGATAAAAGTTGCTATCGAATGGGAAAGAACTTAATTTTTTATATGTCTTAAACTATTTATCATCTGGGTAACATCATACCAGAGCCTGCCAATGTCTCATCCACGGTAACTAGATGACGAATGTCAGTAGCAGTTTTCTAGTTTCAGAATCCTAAACATTTTCTTGGATGCAGCCCCTGGCTATGTTTTTCATTAGATCTCATGGAGACTTAAATAAAAAGTCTGCACTTGATGTTTTTGGTTTCCTGTCATATTGAATAAAAATAAGAATAGAGAGAGTGGTATCTTAATAAGAACCTTGAGTTAAAAAGTAGTTTTAGGTAGCATTGTCTTAAAGGAAGGGTTTTAAAATTAAAGCCAACCAGCTGCAAACATCCTGCAATGTAATGTTGCCATTAATTTGTCAGGCACAACCACTTTCTGTCTTGTAAACGGTACACGGAAGCAAATGGGAACCGTGCGGA
Source organism: Trachemys scripta elegans (assembly GCF_013100865.1). Lineage (NCBI taxonomy): Eukaryota > Metazoa > Chordata > Testudines > Emydidae > Trachemys > Trachemys scripta. The sequence goes on along the minus strand of NC_048316.1, from coordinate 4,327,806 downwards.
ATTAGAATCGATTGCAGGATATTAATAGCTGAGCATCAGTCAGATCATAACAATAATTAATTCAATCAAAGGTAAATGGGCTATTTTAACAGTACATTGCAACCCGACAACTTGAAGCCCAAGCTGAGTTTAGACTTCCATGTAGCCTGTTGCCTTGGGGTTGTTGAGTCGAGAGAGGTTTCTAAATGTAAGCCATATGCCAGTACTCTCCTTTAAGTATGATTTTTATGTGTGCACGTTTCTTCCCACTCCCTGCATTTGGCTATTGTGTCTTTTGCAAAGTTACACATGCCAATTGTTTTGTGTGGCTTTTCCTAAGAAGTCCTGGGGAAGGATCGATTACCTTTTCTACAGTGCGTCTGGGAACGACAACACAGTGGCACCAAGGACAAAACCTTGAGAGTGTTTTAAAATAAACCTTTCTTATAAATTGTTTACTCCAGGGGCTTCAAATGAGTCTCCTTTATCCCCTGGATAGGACGTGGTGATAAGATGTGATCATAATCAACTTTTTGCTTAACAGGCGGCATGTCTCAAAGCGTCCAAATGTTGCTAGTCCCAACAAATTCACATATTTTTTTTTAGAAGTGTGCATCCGAGGCTTGCTAAGCTGCCCTCCTCTGCGCTGTATGGAAGAGAATTGCAGCTACTCAGCCAGAGAGGGCAGGTGGATGGGTGTGACTTGCTAGAGAGAGTGGAGGTGGAGTCTGCGTCTCAACCAGGCACCAGTCGAAAGAGCTGGGGAGATGTAGAGCGCTATTCGGAAGAACATAATATCCATTATTTTGTTGTCACTAGGGTTGTCATTTTTGGTATTCTTTGTCACGATGAGTGTTGTGAACCTGAGTCCAAACTTTGATGCATCAGTGAGGAAGGATGGGGAATGAGAAGGGTTGTGGATCAAGCCTGCTAAGTTGAACTGTTTCTTTCCAGTGACGGCATAAATCAGGAGTCTCCAGATAGCCTGTAAGTTATGAGCAGTGGTGTGTGGGAGGCAGAGGTTGAGCCACACACCGCACAGAGTTTTGGGGCCTAGGCAGTGTCTGCTCTGTCCCACCCACGTGGTGGTGAGGAAGCGCAGCTGCTACTGTAGCCATGAGAGGCGCAGATACAGCACAGGGGCTTCTTGGACTAGGGGGAGGAGAGGGTAAGGTCATCCCCACAGGACTGACTTTGGCAAATCATGTTGCATGGCTTTGTGAAGGGCAAGAGAATTTGGCCCGAAATATGGAGAAGACAATGGGCTCTTTGGCCCAGCTGGGGGCAGCCTCGAACTTACTCCAGGGCTTTTTGCCTCTAGAAAATGAATTCCCTGCAACATCTTACAAGCACTGTGATAGCCTGTCAATCTCTCCCCCACATTTCCCCCATCCACAGACCTCCCCCCGCAAACTGTTTGCTAAGAATGATTCCACACGTGGTGACAAAGCTGAATGTTTGAGTGAGCCCGGCCTTTACAGCTGATGATCTACTGGACATCAGTTAACTTTTGGTGAGAGAGCTATTTATTTTAATGCAAAGTTCATTCATTCCTTCTTTTCCCTGCCCCCGTCCCCACCCCGGCCAATCTAGATTTTTATCTGTAATGGCTTTTAGTGGGGGGAAAAAATACAAAATGTTGTTCTTAAGCATTCGTTTTCTAGGCCAACAATAACCCGAGCCTAGACAAGTAACTCCCTCCTAGTTCCTACAGAGAAGTGTTAGACTACACAGACAGTGAGGTCATTCATAGCCACTATTGTTTCCTGATAACCCAATTAAGAAAGTGCAATTCATCTAGCCTGTTTCCATTTAATTATCTAATTTGTCTGACTGAGTAGGGCTAGCTATCTCCTCTGCTATCGCACCCAGCGCTGGTTCCTGCAGCACGCTCCCCTGGTGCTTTTCATTCATTTGACCTATAGTCCTAGACGCTTATAAATCAGGAAGGTGGAAGGAGCCATCACATTGCTCTCCCTTCCTTTATCGTTAGGGGGGAAAGGTGTGCACTAGATTTAGAGTCACGGCACTATTGCCCTCTTGCTAATCTAAGACCAAACTTTAATAAAGATATTTTATAGTCTTCCATTTAGAACGCGAGATTTTTTAAAAAGTGAGGGAGAGAAGTTGGTGAATGTGGATGTTTCTCAGCACAGGATCAAATAGCACAAAATAAACTCTCCTATTAAATAGAGGGGGTTGAAATACAAGCATTAACCCTTCCTGCCTGGGTAATGAAGGATGTACGGGTTGGTAAACACTGACTGAACTGTGAGGGTGCAGCAGATTACAATGAGATGCCCATCTGAAGCAGAGGAATAATTTTAAACGAATAACCTATTAACTTCATACTTATGAGGATGGGCCAATTAGTAGCTAAAGGATGAGTTAGTTTAGTCCATTTCTCAAAAATTTGATCTCTTGGATTCCTTATTGTTCTAACATTATTTTACCCAGAGATGCCCCATTAATCAGGATTCATCTTCCTTATCTGCAGTGCTCAGTTCTCTGACCGAGTAGTTTTAGGAGCTGGTTTCTAGAAATCTGCTTGACAAACACCACGTGGGTTGAAGCAGGTGAGTGGAGGTCTGAACTCTGGGGCTTTCTCACTCACTGGCTGGATGAACTTTGGCAAATCCTGTAGGCCAAAATTTTCACACTTGGAGGCCTAACTTTAAACACCAGACTCCATGTTTAGGCACCTAAATGAAGGGCCTGATTTTTCAAAAATAACTAAAAACATTAAAAAGAAAAGAACTAAGCCTTGGAGCCGCTAATTGCCCATCTTCACAAGCGTGAAATCCATGGGTTCTTCATTCAAAATGATTCCTCTGTTTAGCATCTTCAGTGCCTACTGTAGTCAGTAATTATGGCCCTATTCCCTCCGAGTCTCAGTTCAGCCCTCTGTGAAAGTGAGCTGTTGACACTTGGAATTGTCATTCCAGGGCATTCCAGCCTCCTGTCTCTGATGGTGCCCAATAACACATGCTTCAGAGGCAGGTTGCGGGGCCAGGGGGGAACCCTGTAACTGAAAATTATCCACTCTCCTATCTATAAGGAGGTTTATTCTTAATTCCCATGGAGTGTTGCAAGGATTAATTCGTGTTTGTAAAGCATTTGGAATATGATGAGTGATATAGAAAGGCAAATTCGTATTATTACTTCTATTGGCCCTGCTGCCAGACTTGGTGTTTATTTTTTGTATTACAATAGTGTCCGCAGGCCCCAGCCAAGATCAGGCCTCCATAGTGCTAGGTGCTGTACAAACACAGAGTAAGACATGGTTCCTTCCTTTAAGAGCTTTACAGTCCCAATAGGCCAGACAGATCTCATTTCAGGCCTCTAGCTGCTACTGTAATAAAAATAGTAAATAAAACGAAAATCCTGCTAGTAGGGGGTGGAGAGTTTTAGCTTCTTCTCAAAGTATAGACTTATGTTTTGCATCAATTAGCTTGCTTAAATTTGCTCTTCTGATGCTTGGATGCCTAGCACATCCACCCTTCCAAAGATGATTTTTTTTTTTTTTTTAAATTTGTTTGAGCTGCCAGGCACCGTTTGTGAAGAGGTGTGTTCTTTGTTGCTTGAAATTAACCATGAACTGTGCTATCTGCTGATATCATGGATATTTTATTTGCTCTGCTACAGTCCTGTGCAAGCCAAGCAGGTGGAAAAATACCTGAGAAGGGTTTGGCTTTGTTTGTTTGTCTGTGTGATTCCCTCCCCACACCAAAAAAAGCAAGACTGCTGTACTGTGCATACCGTGTGTGTGTGTGTGTGTGTGTGTGTTTTGTCATGCTGAATCATGTTTGGAAATGAGTTTAACAGTTCATTAGAAACTCACTTCTGCTTGAGTGTCCAGCATGTCATGGACTCCTTGTGGTCCCAAGCCAAGAGCTGCCCATCACAAGCCCTCCACAAAACTTCCTGTGCTCAGCAAAACTTTGCTAAGGTATATTGTAGAGAGATGCCCATAAAGCGACTTCCTTTGCTGTCACCCATCAATACAGGCTTCATCATTGTGATTGGCACAACCTGACTAGATGCATCAGAGCCTCTTAAAGCCATTGGACAAGCCCTGATCCTTCTTAAAGCCACAGCCAAAGGCTTTGTCTTTTTGTTTTGTTTTTGAGATAGACAAGCTTTCCATAACTTCTTTAGCAGCAAACTGAGGCCCTGTTCCCACAATGAACCCTGCACTGATGCCTGTGAAATCAGCAGATTTCTGTGCAGGGATCTGCCTACTTAGAGACCTCATGACAGGATTGGGAGATCTAGTTTTTGTTCTTTTTAAAACATCTGGGCAGATAAGGTTCAGGCTTTTCCCCCACAGTATTTTGCTTGCTTCCCCTGGCAGAAGAGAAAGCGAGATATTGTATTGTATCTAGTAACTGAGTCATGTTGTGTCATGTTTATAGAGTGTCGTGATTCAACATAATGGTATGATGTGACTTCAAGTAATCTGATGCCTCAGTTGAATAGGGATTGTCGGATCAGACACTTGTTATAATCAGGCTAGGACACAGGTTTTTTGGCATGTTTCTGAATGTGGTGATTCTGAGCTTTCTATGGACATTTTAAAAAATACAGATGGTTCTTTATCTTGCCATGTCTAAAACCCATTGCCTGTGTTTTTTTTTTATATGACAATAGTAGTAATCTACTTACGGCACATTGCATCAGACATGTCAAAGCACCTTTTAAAAGCCTTACCCCCATTTTACAGATATGGAAACTGATACCCAGAGAGGTTAAGTGTCTTTCCCAAAGCCATACAGCCAGCAGTGGAGTTGGGAATTGAACCTACTCCTGGGCTCTCACTGCTAGACATGCTGCCTCCTCAGTGGCTGGAGGAATGTGAATGCATGAGCGCTTTAAAGTTGTCATTTCTTGAATTGCTTCCATTACCAAGTATGTAGCAAGAACTTTCCAAACCAATTCCTACCTTCCCCAGGCTTTTGGACGGACTCTTAAAAGGATGGAAAAGGGGGAACAAGCTGACTGTCACCTTGCCAGTGCTAACAGAAGGTCTGCATACATGTTGACCACATGACTTTCTTCGTTTGCTTTCCCAGGATCGTTTTTTCTTGTTGGGTCAAAACAGAGATGTTGCATTGTCTCCTCTCCATAGGGGGATTCCTTGCACTATGTCTAGCAGGCACACACCCCAAAGCCTCAGACTAGTAAGAGGAACAGTCCCATCAGTTGTGCCACCAGAGACATGCTGCACTGGCAAATTCCAGGTCTCACATGCCGTTAATATTTAGGGCTTAGCTTAGACTATGCTTCGGTTTTCCTGGAAGCCATTAACGAAGCTTAGAGGCAGTTGCTAAGGGTGCGCAATTATTGCACTCAACACGCCAGTGGCTTTCTTCTTCTTTTTTCCTTCTTCTCCTGTAAATGCTGAGTTTCAGGTTTTGGAAAGTACTGCTTTTCTTTCATGAATATTTCAAGTCTTCTTCAAATAGGGGCCTTTTTTAGACTTGGATCATGTTTACCTGATGCTTATCTGTTTAAAGGCCAACAACTTGAGACTGCTGGATTAGCCAATAAATAAGTGAGATTGTTGTGACAATAAAAAGGTGATTTAAAATGAGCAGCTCCTCTGTGATTCCTTTTAAAATAAATATGTATGTTGTTCTGTCCACATATGGCACTCATGAAAGAGAGGGTAAATAACAGAAACCAAAGGGGTGTAGCATGCTGTGAAATGATTGGCAAATTTCTCCATTACTTTGCCAGAGCACCTAAATTCTGATCTGTAATATTCTTGGCCCTTCACTCCTGGGCCTCTCTAGAGAGAGAGAGCAGTTTCATGATAAATGTCCACAGAAGTTGGGAATGAGATCAAGGCTTCCTCTTCCACTTTAGACCTCAGATTTGAACCAAGGATTCCAGATATGAACTCCTTTAGCTTCAGAGAGTGCTAGCCTCTCCTCTTCCAAGTAGGGCCATGCACTCCATTTGACATCGAATGTGCTGTCCCCAGATCTGTCCTCAACGCGGGGCACATACCACTGTTTCTTGCAGGGCACAGTGCATGATCTTAAATTACAGGGTGCTGTTTGCCACTGAATCTTTACAGAGCTGGTTTGTGGATGTTGTTGTGCCTGGAGCAGCGAACCGCGGCCACTGGGAGCCGCGATCGGCCGAACCTGCAGATGCGGCAGGTAAACAGACCGGCCTGGCCTGCAAGCGGCTTTCCCTGCACAAGTGGTGGAACAAGTTTGGGAACCACTGCTCTAGAAGCACCTATCTTGCCCTGAACAAGATCAGATCCATTTCTAACCCCTTGGTAGTAATTCATACCTTTACTTTTAGTGCCAGGACACAGTGATATTACCATATCTGCAAAAGAATAAAAACAGGCCAGCGAGGCCTGGTCTACACTTAACATTTAGATCAACCTAGCTACATCAATCAGGGATCTGAAAAATTCACGCACCAGAGCACCATAGTTAAGCTGACCTAACTCCCAGTATAGATGAAGCTAGTTTGATGGAAAAATTCTTCCATCGACCTAATTACTGTGGCTCAGGAAGGTGGATGGAAAAACCCCTTCCGCCGATGTAGGAAGCATCTACACTACAGCATTAAAGTGACGTATCTGCATTGTGCCACTGTAGCGCTTGTAGTATAGACGTGGCTCTAGGTGCCCTTAGCTTTAAATCCCTAGGGAGCGGCGGTGTAATCTCTTTTCGCCCACTCATTGAGTTACTGCATGGAGCATTCCAACTGGTAAGACAGGAAAATGGCCCGAGCTGCTGCTCTGAGCTGGTATAAGCTTTAGTCCTTGCTCACTGGCAGGAAATTCCTGCACCTGTGTCAAGAAACGCAGATGACCTGCCGTTTCACCTGATTTGTGATCCAACTGGGAAGCCTGTGGTCTCAAAAATTGTTAAGAGTTGAGCTGATGGAAATCTTTTTTTAAGTATTTGTGAATCTTTTCATCACAAAAAGCATGGGACTTGGTTTGCTTTTCATGGGGTCGTATTATTTCTTAAGTATGTGGACCAATGCCAGGTATTCTCAGAAATGTTTGTAAATCCTGAAAGCTTCACATATTTTCTCCTGAATGATTATTCGTTCAAATATTTATACTGGAAAAGTGTATCTGTCACTGTTTGTTATTCTCTTCTTTAAAAAGCTTGTTGGCCAATCAAGAAGCAGAAATAAAATCATGACGTAGGTGACTGGCCACACAATGCAAATAGGTAATAGCTGAAGGTCCAATCCTGCGCCATGAAAGTTAATAGGATTTTTGCCTTCGCCTCTAAGCAGGAGTAGGTCCTAACAGCGAGTAGTTGAAGTGAGCTATTCATGAACAACCCAGGGTCTGAATGTGATTAGTCCAAACTATTTCAGCAAATACTTACAAATAACAAACACATTCAGAGAAAAAAAATCAATCTGCTAACACACAAAGGGGCTAACTTTGTAACTCAGATAATTCATACTACCCAAGGTCTGCTGTAGAAATGTCAGCTATAGAATATATCTGCCAGAATAGATCCCTTAATTCTGTACTTTCATTCAGTCTGACCTTCAGTAACCAGAGGCTGGGTAGCTCCAGTATAGGACTCTTGTTAAGTACTGGGGTACTGGAGTTTCTCTTGAACTAGTGGGTCTAGACCACCTCTTAATTCTAACCCTAAAGTGAATATGAATTCACGCTGACCCAAGGATAGATCTTTGATTCTTCCTAGCAGCAGCTATGTTGCCCTTGACATACATCTCTTTTTTTCACCATTCTGGGGACCAGGAGTGTGAAGTCTGTTTCCTTTTACAGGGCAAAAAGCCCAAGAAGGATCCTGTACTCGTTTCCATTATGATAAAAGACAAAACAACTAAATTCAATTGGAAACCATCTCTGCATTACGCAAGACTCCATACTCTGAAATTCTCAAAACAAAAGAGGAGGAAGGGGGAGGCAATCGTCATCAGAAAAAAAGTGTCTCTGGGCTAGAACTTTTACTATTCCTTAAATCAGAACTGAAATATTTTAACGCCTCCGATGCCAGGGTAGTTGAAACTGCAGCTTATGCAGGTAAAGGCAAAAATGTTTCACTGGACCCGAGTCTGTTGCTTTTAGGAAATTACATAATTTTGTAGTTAATGTCAGTGACTTTGTGACTGTCTGAACCCCTGTTCTCCCTGTGATTATTAGGAAGATGATTTAGCCAGCTCTAGGGAAAATGTGCTAGCGACTTGGCAGTGTAAAAATGCACGGGAAATCCAAACTGTCTTCTAGCACTCAAGATTTCTTTTTCTTTTCTTCTCCCCCTCCCCTCCCTTTTTTGTAACATCTTTGAAAGGCTAGACTATTTATTATGGTTAAATTGGCCACTGACCCGTTGGCACAGAATGCAATCTTATACAAAAACTTGTTGCTAGATTTTATTTCACTGGAAATGAAGGAGTGGAAATGTTAACTGATCAGGTATCTTGCCTCATCCAATTTAATCATTTCAATGAAAAAAAATGTGGAGAATTCCTTGGGGCTCTAGTCACAGCATTATTATCAATTCGAATTCAATGAGCCTTTGCAATCCAGCCCTTGTCTTGGGTGGAATCTGATCTTCTCAAACAGAGGTGCTCTGCCTGTTTTTTTTTTTTTTTGTCCTGAAAATTATTTCTGATTTCTTTTTAGCCTTGGTTCAGCTTTTTGTTTGAAAACTGGCTTGTTTCTTCAATATATAAGTTTTATTTATGTTTAAAATTAACCCAGTGGTCTTTTTAAAGAGAAAAGAAAATTCTTCCCCTTTAAAAGCTACTTGCATGTTAAACTTCCAGGGGTCTCATCTCTTCTTTCTCATTGTTGTTATGGGGTCGGCCTGTGAGTGGAAATTCTTCACAGAAAGAAATAAGAAGGCGCTATATTACGCCGTAGATTTAAGCACACTGCGTTCAGTGGGAAAGCCATAATCTTTAAAGTCTGACTGGCAAAGCAGCCAGAAAGGGCTATGAGACTAGAGGGGGAATCCAGGAGAAGCTCTCAGCATCCTGCAGGATGAGGCCCCTTCCACTTCAAATTAGCAAATGAATGAGGTGGAGGACCTGCACCTGCTGCCATTGGAGAAAGAGTGTGTGTGTGAGGCCCTGTATTTGGGACTCAGCAGAGCTAGGTTTCATTCCCGGCTCTACCACCGATTCCCTGAATGACACTGGGCGAGTCACTTAATGTCTCAATGCCTCGGTTGCTACCCCTCTGTAACATAAGGATGAAAACGGTTCCTTTCTCCCCCCTTTGCCTGTATTTAAATGAAAAGCTTTTCTGAGCAGGGACTGTCTCTTACTGTGTGTTGTGCGGCAGCCAGTACAATAGGGCCTCAATCACCGCTAGAGCCTCTAAGCGCTATCTTAAGGCAAATAACAAATACTATTTCCCACTGAATTCAATAGGGGGGATGTGCGGGTATCTGAGGACAAGAGTGGGCACCTAAAATTTACAAGGGGATACACGTGAAACAGGACAGCTGGAAATCAGTTCTTCTTTCTACCGAGGCTGGACTTCAGGATTGTATGTTTTCCCCACTGCTACAACTGATGCTAGCGCCAATGAGCAGACCTGTGTGAGAGACATGTCTTCCTGCTCTATTTTAGGTGTGTGTTATGTCAGGAAATGTTGCAGGGGAAATAGAGAATCCTGGAGTAAGTGTTTGGCAGTTATAAAAGCTTTATAATTCACCTTTTAAAGTTCCTCAGAGAAACAGTTTCCACAATGGATGACTCTTCAATGAGAGCACACCAGCATCCCATTCATAGATCTCGAATAATTCAGAATTGGCTCAGAAGGTGCGGCTAAGAGGTGAATGATGAGGGAATTGAAAAACAAACTACCAAACAATCTTATTTGTTCAGAATTTACATTCTAAATGTACAAGACAAAGTATTGAATCTCAATTGATGAAATCCCATGTTGAGATCACTGTAAACGAGCAATTTTCCTTTGCTAAAACAGGGGGAAGTATTTCCACACAGGAAAAAAAAAATCTTGGTTTTCAAAGCATTACAAACAAAACGTAAAATTTTTTTGCTCCTTTGACAGGCGTTTTAGTTTAAACGTAGTTGTGTTTTCCTTTTGACTGATAAATTACAGCTTTATTTAGATGTCAGTGTACAAATGGCGAGATAACCGAGACAAAGGAGGGGCTTTCTCATGTTACATAAGTGGCTACCCTCAGGTAAAGCGAATCAGTTGTTCATAATTGACCCCCTGACCTTCTAATCACTGACAAATTATCCAGTGCTTTATTCTACAGTCTTCATTATGCACTGTTATTAAATAGACTAATTTCCTTTTTATTAGGACAGCATCATTGAGCATCAGTAATAATCCTTTTCATCAACTTTAGTGAGCCAGTATGAAAGTGCCTAAGTGATTTGCCTTAAGATTCAGTGTAGCCCTGTGGCTTTCATGGCCGTTTTTCAGTCATTTGCTATGAGTAAAGCAGCACCACTGGCTGTCTGTTGTTGTCTTTCAATTTTTTTTGTAAATTCTTTAAAAACTAAAAGCTCCTACAGACAAAAATTCTTCATGCCAGGTTTGTGTTGGCTCAGAAATAAGAAAACCGCCCAAGTTACTGTCTCACTCCTTCCTATGTTCAAGTCACGGGCCAAATCAGGCTCTCTACCGAATATGGAGGCCTTGTCTACAATGTAGCTCTCAGCCAGTAGAGTAGCTTTACCTAGATCGGTGACCTGGTGCAACCACCCTAGTGTAGATCTGGTGCACCAAGTTAAGCTGTAACTTGTGCTTGTGCTACTCACTGCAGTCACTGCCTCTACACGAGGGGTGTTGTACAAGTGAAGCTACACTGTGTCTACACAAGGGAAGGTAGTACAGATAACGCTACACTGTATCTACAGTGGAGGCGTTGTACACCAGATAAAAAACCCAGTATAAGTGACCACTCTAATCTATTGATCTGCAGAAATCCCAGCAGTCTGGGCTCTAAGGCAGACTCTGACTAAGTCAGAAGGGAAAAGAACAGGAAGTATGTTTTGCCTAAACAAACAGAGATAACGTTGTGTTGCTTGCAAGATGTTTTTTAAGGCTTCCCATCAGCCTTTTCACGAACACACTTCCAGTTTTTCAAAGGATTTATTGTTAAAGCGGTAAAGGGATGGCAAGCAAGTTAAAGGTTCAGTATTCCTTTTTAGTATCCCCACTCTATCCAACACCTCAGTTCAGCTGAAAGGAAATCCGTGAACCATGGCCTAAATGTTCTGACGTGATTAGTGATGTTGGGTGTCCAAAACCTTAAAGGAGCCGATTTTCAAAAAGTTCTGAGCACCCACCCTGAGCAAATCTGGCTCCTCTAAGGTGACTCAAGGTGGGCACTCAAAACCATTCGTCACTTTCAAACATTTAAACCAGTGTGTTCAACAAGCACTTGATCTCTCGATCCCCATTAGGCAACCTTGACGATAGATACAGTTTGTTCTTTGTACAACTGGGGAACGGGCTTGGACCAAACCACTAGATCCAGCTGCCTTCCCCCAAACTTTGCAAAGTGGGGACCCAGATCCAAACTTTCCTTGCTAAGAGCCATCTCTAGGTATAACCAGAGATAAGCAAATGAGTAGATACAATAAGAATTCAGTCTGAACCAACCTTTTTTCTTTTAAGATTCACTATTTGTTTTCTTCTTGTTTCTGTTTGTTTGTTTATTTTTATTTTTTGCCTCTGACCTGCCTGGGTCTATCAGAAAAAGAAGTAGAAGTGCTGAATTATTTTAGAAAAGGATGTCTCATCAGATATCCTGTTCAGACCAGTTTAGAAGTCCAAGGAAGTTCAAATAGTTCAGAAAAGATTTGCATGAATGTTTTGAATACTTCTTTGAATCTAAACTTCCAGTCCTCTGGGGTCTGTCCATCCCTAATAGAGCCCATTACTAATAGATCCAGTCCTGCTTTCCCCATGCAATCTCCAATTATCCAGAACTCCCATTGCAGTTAGTTGCAGTCAACGGAGTGTAAAGGCTTAAGCCTAGAAAGTCTTTCAAGGAGCCGCCCATCCTCAGTATCTGTTGGGTTGGAGGGAGATGAGAGCACTCAGCACCTCTATTGGGTGCTCAGTATCTTGTCGGATTGGCTCCTAACTGAGTAGTAAGGACTGTGCTCCAATGATAGTCTATTACCATCAAGAATCTCGATCCAACATTTCTGTTTTGAATTACTAGCTAGTAATCCTTTAAAAGTGCCAGATACGCATGGGTTTGATTCTGCTCCTATTAAGATTGTGGGCTTAACATTGCTTTCAATGGTAGCAGGGTCAAACTCTTAATCTATATTGTTCTAATACTATAATAGCTTTGTGCTTAAATGCAACATCTTCAAATTTCGGAGCCTAATCTTAGGTACCTAAATCCATATTTAAGCACAAAAACAAAATAATCTGATGTCCAGCGCTATTGATAACTTGCAGCTCCCATTGACTTTGGGAGCTGTTGGGTGCTAAGCATCTTTTAAAATCAGACCACTCACTTAGGTGTCTCAGTATGGATTTAAGTGTCTATTTAGGTTATGAGAGAGACCAGGTGGGTTAGGTAATATCTTTTATTGGACCAGCTTCTGTTGGTGAAAGAAAGAAGCTTTTGAGCTACGTGGACTTTGGGGGGGTCTCAGATCCTGGGTTTCAGCCTGAACCCAATTGTCTACATTGCAATTGAAATTTTAAATAAAAATAAATAAATACATTAATGGAGATGTCCTATCTCCTAGAACTGGAAGGGACCTTGAAAGGTCATTCAGTCCAGCCCCCTGCCTTCACTAGCAGGACCAAGTACTGATTTTGCCCCAGATCCCTAAGTGCCCCCCCCCCCAGGATTGAACTCACAACCCTGGGTTTAGCAGGCCAATGCTCAAACCACTGAGCTATCACTCCCTCCTATATACCCCCCCCCATGAGCCCAAGTCAGCTGACCCAGACCAGCCATGGATCTTCCATGGCAGTGTAGATGTATCTGCTGAGTATCTTTCCCTGAAGAAGAGCTCTGTGTAGCTTGAAAGCTTGTCTTTCACCAACAGAAGTTGGACCAATAAAAAATATTACCTCACCCACCTTGTCTGTCTAATATCCTGGGATCAGCATGGCTACCACAATGCTGCAAATAACTTTAGGCTAGTAAGTTTGAAAATTCTGGCCAAACTGTTTCTTGAAGCCTCTTCATTTAAAAATTAATGATGCACAGTTGGCATTGGATATCTTTTAAAATCTGAAGAACTTTGATTTAAAGTATCGGCAAAGCGTTCTGTGTAAGTCACACGTGAAAAAGCACTGGTTTCTGTACCTCCAAGGTGTGCACTCCAATAGCACTAATTTGCTGATCTCACAACCACATCTAACCTTGAAGACTGGGGATGCCCTGCAATGTGAAAACTTTGCTCACATATTTGCTTGATTTTAAACAAGTGAGTAGATTTATTGAAATAATTGGGATTACATGCATGCTTGGGCATCTGTGCAAGTGTTTGCAGGATTGGGACTTATGTAAATAAAATAATAATCATAATCAGTCCAGTATAATATCTCCATGAAGATAGTTGGTGAACTGAAAAAAGACTAAATTTGTGGGTAAATGATTCACCGGTGATTCCACCAGCTGTAGCATGAATAACTAATTAAATTAAGTGTGGCACATTTTAGTTACGCACTGGTAGATGTCAGTACTGGGTATTTCAATCCTTGCAGATCTTTTGTTGGAAGATTTACAAACATAAATAAAATCAAATCAAAGCCTTGGTGTTGCATCATGGGAGCTATGCAGAGACTGTGTCTGGTGATTAGCATCTCTTACAAAAAGTACTTTCAGTTCAGGTTCACAGAATTATTTCCCTGTTATCTTTGTCGTTGATGGTATTATTGTATATAGATTTTCACAGTCATGTTCTGTTTTTTGGGAGTAAAAGGGACCTGTTGCATTGTTTAAAATGCACTTGTTCCAATTCTGAGCACTTTCCATCTGTTTTCCTTTTTCCTTCCTCTTGATATGAGCAGCATTTCCTCCGCCTCTCACTCTGCCGGAGGAACAGGGAGGGAGGCGCTGTGCAAAGCCCCATTTAGCTCTGTGTTGCAGATCTTAGCCCAAGATTCCAGTCTCAGCAGCTTCAGGAAATTGGCGGGTTGGTTCGTTTATTTATTTATTTATTCCAAAGGCCTTACGTAAAGCTATGCTTAGGAGACTCTACAAAACGGGAGCCAGAGACTTTCCCTTTTTAAAAATGTGAGTTTTGTAAGCAAATGTATCTTAGCCTCAACTGGCAGGACACACTTTGTGCTATCTCACAGTTGTTGAGTGGCCTCTGTCATATGAGTTTGGGCCACCGTCCCGTTCAAAGTGGACAACGAGCCACGTCACAGAAACCACCCTTACACTTAGCACTAACTGCTACCATCAGACCCACTAGCTCCATACATACACCTTTTGCACTGTCAGCAGAGAAGCCAAGGACACCTGACTGGTGTATGGAGAGTTAAGTCCTCTCTCTCCCGTAGATGTGGTCCTACCAAGGCTGCGTTGAGGAGCATTGGTAGGGTTCTGTATCTCAAGGAAGATTGTCCCTGTCTATGCTGTACCCAATCTGTGGATAAGCAGTGCTTCAGACTCTCAGGCTGTCAATCATTTCCCATCAGCATTAAATTAAAATGAAGGAAAAAAATAAGAAGAGAAAAATGTGAAGGAAAAAATATTTTGCACAAAAAGGACCAGGGAGACTAACCAGCACAAAGTGATGGAACCGGGATCATATCTTCTCCTGACCCCCAAGCTCCTATAACCGTTCTTATGTAACCTTGTCTTCATCCTCAGAGCTGTATGCTGTAATAGATTTCTTTAAATTAATAATGCGTTAAAGGAGATTTACACCGCAATGCTAAAATATTGTCTTTGCCTTTTATTCATGCATTTGTCACTGTAGTCTCTAATAGAGGTGTGCAGCTGGGGGATAAATAATGGAGGGGGAAAAATTCTGTCATAATCCAGAACCATTTGCAAATTCATCACCAATATTCTTTGGGAAGGAAAGACAGAAGGAAATGAAAAATATGCACCAGTGCTAATATATCTCACTGATTTCCCTCTCCTATTTATTCAGAGAACCTACTTTGAGCTATGATAGAATGTGAATCCTAGAAATTGTCATTCCTTTTTTAAAGACACGTTTGAGGCTGCTACTGACTTCCCAGGCAACAGACTGCATACTGGCCATGAGTGCTCAGTTAAAGTACTCTAAGTTAGGGTGGAATAATACATGCATCTTTCATTTTTTTATTAATTGGGGATTCAGGATATCGTGTACAGAACAGCCCAGGAAAGTGCCAGAAATTCTTCAGCAGACAAACCTCTGTGGAATTTTTTATTATGTGTAAAGGAAAAATGAAATCTATATCATTTAAAATTCTAAAAAAAAACTATAAATAAATTAACTTTTATTTATTATTTCAAAATAGAGATGACTGAGATAGAACCAAAAAAAGAGCCAACACAAAATTTTGACCTAATTTGTCAAAAAGTACCATTAACTTTAAAGAAAAATGTCGTGGCTCGGAGGTTCAGCTCCAATTGGAAGTAGAATGCCAAATTTACTGCAAGACAGAATTTTTACTGCCACATTCCCAGACCAAATGAACTCAGGAATTACTAGAAATCTTGGCGGGGGGAAGAGGGGGAATGGGATGGGACAGGAAACTATTTTCAGGAAGGTTCCAGGACTAGGCTAACCAGCTGGGGTCAGGAAGGAACTTAAACTATGGCCCTCTTATTGGAAAATCATATTGAGGATTTTACACATTTCTCTGGAGTATTTGGTACTGCCGGGATACTGAGCTAGATGGAACATTGATCTAAACTGATATGGCAATTCCTTTATTCTTAGCATCTAAACTGGAACTTCTGGACAGACATATTGTCAATGGAGATTCTCCCTCCATAGGAGGCTCTCCTTTTCTTCTGACAAAAGCCAGGAACATTGTTTACCACCGTGGTCTCTCTGAACAGAGAACACTCTGCGGTCTTTGCTAATATTATTGGAGGACAATGAGACAATAGCATTGCAGCCAGCGTAAAGCAATGGAGAATTGCTTCAGTATGAGAAACTTGAGCCCCATACGTAAGCACCAGGGCAGTAACACTGCTCATGGCACCTGGTGATCTGAACAGTATGTGGTCTCCATAGATGGAATCCACTGCACTCTGCTTGGTCTCTCCCTGCTGCCAAGTGGAGCTGTGTTAGAACCGGCAATCAGAGTGAAAACAGGAGAGAATGTAGTAGCACTCCGAAAAGGGGGAGAGGATGAAATATATCATAAGATAATAAGAAAATAAACCATTAAAAGGCTCTGTTTCTTATTATCATGTGGTTTTATGTTAATGAAGTTGTTCCAGGCCTGTTTGAGTTTAAGTCAAGCAGGGGAATATGAGTAATATGAAAAATATGTGGGGATGAAGACCCTAAGTTAAAAAGTCTGTGTAACATTTAATGTTTTCATTCTACATGCATCTCAGGATAAAGTATAAAGCAACCAGTAAGTGGAAAGAAAAAAACAACACAGGACCAGATTTTCTGTGGCCCTCAAATTGGGGCCCATAAATCTGAGTGTGTAAAAAGATCTACATTTGCACGTGCACACAGGCAAATATGTGTGCAAAATGGATGACTTGCAGCTGGCTGTCCATCTGTATATACACTTACCCACCTGAGCTGGGCTTTCACAAATGCAGAACTTTGCACGTGCTCTCAAAACAAGTATCAATCACAGTTTTAGAGGTGGCCTGAGAATTCTGCAGGGTTTTTATGTCAGATCAGAACTCTGGAAAGCAGAATAGTCAGAATAGGGAAATTCGATGAAAGAATTAGGCTTAGAAAAGGGAAAAGCAGAAGGGAGAAGGGCAACATTAAGGTCTGTAGAAATCATATGTTCAGTGTTGTGTAGTGACTGGTAACTGATCATTAGCAAACAAATGATGCAAATTACTCATCACCGTCACACAGTTCTTTCTGTTTTCTCAGATTCCCGAAGGCTTTGTTTTTGGAGGGGCACAAGTCTTTTTTCAGTTGGTTCTGATCGAAGTAGAATTTGATACTTCCTCTTCTAGTTTCAGGTTCAAATGAAAATCTGCCGACCAGACACCATTGTGATGGGCCTATGAGAAATTATTAAATAGACAAATGCCAGAATCCAAACAGAAACTCAGTCAAAGTTACTGGTACTTTCCATTCAAACCACATGTATTTGACCAGGTTTGCAAAAAACTGAGTTTGGGGTTTGATTGAAAAAGTTTGCAAACTTTGGCGAAACAGAGGATGAGTTTGCAGTGTAACCCCAAAGTGGAGTTTCACACCTCTGCCATTTCCTCTACATTGGTGCCCTGATTTTTTTTTTCTAACCAGTGAGTGGGCTGAAGGGCAGAGGTCGGAGGTAGCAGGCTAAAAAGATGAGCTGAGTCAAATTTGAAAAACTCTTCATAGACGGATCAGGAGTTGGCAAAAACGAATAGTAAGAAGCTTGTTTCCATAATCATTATCTCATCATCATCCTGATTTCTGAAAATGCAGAATATCTAGCGTTTGGCCAGCCAAAGGGGATTCTACAGATAATTCTCCTCTCTGTGTTCGCACAGGAAGTAACCCGTGCAGCCACGGTCTCTGAAGTACACTTGGCCCTGGGCAAATAAGGGAAGGTCTTTTTTAATTTTTCTTCTTTGAAAGCCAGACATCTGGGTGCGGGTTTTTAAACAATATGCCAAAAAAAAAAAAATCAAAATCAGGAACACAAACCCTTTATAATAAGTGGAATTTGGTTTTTATTTTTGTTAGTTTAAAAGAAGAGAAAGTGGTAGGGGAAAAAATGTGTTGAGTTGAACTTTAAGTTGCTGCCATGTGAGTAAGTCCAGTGCTGGTATCCTCCAAGGCAGGTAACAAAAGGAATTGGAACAATCGAAAGTTTAAAGCATCACTCTATTTCTTCCTTTAGTGTGAGAGGTTGCACCACAACAAAGTCCTTCTGTAACACTCCGATAGCCTTTGAATTGAGTCAGAAAACGTTGCACATCACAAAATCATTTTAATGCTGCAGAATCTGCTTTCCATGCTTTAATGGTCAAAAGGGACTATCTTTTTAGTCCGTGTTTGGTAATGCAGCTAGCAGAGCGAGGTCCTGGTCCTTGACTGGGGCCCCTACATGTGACTGCAATATAAATTATAGACCCATCACTGATTTAAATAGTTGTATTTTTGACTATCGTAATTATATATAGGCTTGGCACAATTGGATTTTTTTTTAATGGATCATATTGATGTGTATTTTAAAGCATTTTTTCTGATTTTAATCTATTTAAATGTTCACTGTTATGCATAATTGTGATTTTTAAGCATTTTTAATTTTCATCAATTTAAATTTTCACAGTTGCAGGAAATTCTGGGGGATTAGACAATGGTAAAGGTCAGGCAATGATTATTTAATGACAGCATATGTTGAAATTCTAAAAGCTAAAGTTTTATAACAGTCAAAACACAAACTCTCAACATCTATGTCAAAATTTTAGCCTTACATCAAACTTTAATAAGTTCTCAGGCAGCGTTTTTCTTACTTTGCCTATCCGTAAATTTCAGTGATTATCAATGGAAATATGTTTGCCTCAGTTTGTGTGTACACAGTTAAATCAACATTTACCAATAAATATCTAATCCTTCAAAACCTAATTATATATTTCATCATAAAATGTTAAATACAATATAGCACAGCTTTAGTTTACTTAACACCTTTCATACAAGTTGTATCCCAAACCCACTTCAGGGTTAAAGAATAGAATTGGAGAGTTAAATGAAATATAGCATTAAAGGGAGAAGGAAACCAGGAAGAAAGACGGGAGAAAGGAGAAGTTTTCAGAGGAGACATAAAATGGAATGGTCTGGGAGGGCAGGAAGGCTGTTGCAGGAGTTCAGGAGGAGAAAGGTCGCTAGCACCAGACTGAGTGCTGGGATTAAGCAAGCGCCACTACCTGAATTTGAACATTTAAAAAGAGAGAGACGTTATGAAATAATTAATGTACGTTTAAAAGAATTCTATAGCATCCTCATACATATCTGGCAATAAAGACCATGGATTTGGGACAATTCATTTTCATTGATTAGTTGGAGAAATCCCTTCCATGTATTAGATAACCAATTGATATGAGCGTATAAGTGAGCTATCTTAGTCCTCATTCAGCTCAGCATTTACGTATGTGCTTAAAGTTAAGCACATAGTTGCAATCCGGATCCAACTCCCGTTGAAGCCAACTGAAAGACTCTTATTGACTTCAGTGGGAGTTGGATCAGGCCCGTAAGCACATGCTTAAAGTTAAAGCTAACCATCTGCACGTTTAGCTGAATCAGGGCCTTTAAGGTAGATTTCTAGCTTTGTCGTTTTATGCTTTTAGCACCTAACATAGATATTTAACCTTTTCAATGTTGTGTTTCTTCAAAATTCCAGTGGAATGCCAGTACTTCCAAGCGAGGTATATGGCACATGCTGTGAACAGTGCTTTTCCTACCAGCTACATTGTTTATATTTTTGCAGCAGTTGTGTGGTTACTAGAAAATGTTTGTAAAGGTTTATTATTAATGTGAGATCTTTGGGTCTGTCAGTATGATTTAATCCTTGTATTATGGTAAGTCCCCAGCATGCTCTGTGCTGCGCAAAGACATAACACAACAAGTCCCACAAAGAATGTGCAATGTAAATACTCAGTTTCGTTGATTATTGTCCATAATCTCATTCCAGAATCATTTAACACTATGGTACAAATCTAACTTTTTAAGGTATATGTAAGTATTTGTTTACAAACTACAGTAGGAGGAAAGGTAAGAGAGAAACTCTGCTCCTTTTACATATACCCTTGACCCCACTTCAGTGCATACATGTATAGGTGCTACTATACTTCCTGTGCCTCTCTTATGAACCCATCTGTCTCTGTACATCAACCTATGAGTTATATTCCACTTACCTATCTTACCAGTAGCATCAATATAACACTTAATAACCAGAGGAACTTTTTTTTTTTTTTTGACTAAGTTTGAAAAGTGATTTAAAATAATATTATGTTGTCTCAGGTCAGATAAACAGTGTAACAACCAATCTGAGATGATGAATTCTGCAATATTAATAACTTGGACTTCTTGTTTCTAATTTAAAATAAAATAAAATATGATTAATGACCATTAACAAATATTGGTTCATAAGTCATGGCAGGGGTAATTTCAGTGCATCTAGCTTCCTTTCCTTCCCCTCGGTCTTGAAGAATAACCAATTAAAGGCAACAGCATTCAGACAGCTGCTTGAAAGAGTAAGAATTTTTGCTCTTAAAATTGAGAAGCTGCAAGTCACTTCCAATACCAGTTAGTACTTCAAGCCATGTGGGATTGTTGCAAGTCATCAGAAACAACACTTTAAAAAAAAATCTTTTATGCCTTCAGTGTATTTTTTAATAATGATTTCGAAGGCTGATAAATTGCCTCCTCAAATACAGCGGACTGTTCTGTGCCATGGCATGGCATCATCAAAGTTTGTATGGAAGAGGGGAACTAGAGTTTTGGTGTTCTTGTTGCATAGGCCAGTATATACAGCTTTTTGCCATGCCATGTGACTGAACAAAGGTAATTCTGCCACGAGTGGGATCAATACAGGAGTAACTGGATAAAATTCTCTGGCCTGTGGTATACAGGATCTAATGGTCCCTTCTGCCCTTAAAAGTCTATGAATTTAAGTGTTGTGGTAAACTATTTTTTTTTAATTGGATAGACCCAATGAACCTTAGATTATTGTGGGAGATTCTGCTAGCTTCTCCTCCTGTGTATGAGTGAAAGACACTGAACATTGGATGTGTAGGAGTTATCAGGAGGGACGAGTACTATATGGGGTGGGAGACTGTCAAGATGGAGTAGTTAAAGAGGATGCAATGAGGGTAGGAGATGTTTTTCTGACACTGGTTATATGATTGGGATTTGGGAGAGGGCCTGCATTAGTGAGATGGACTTTCTGGCCTGCTGTGGAGGTTCCTGATATTGTATTTGTCGCCTAAACCTGACTGGATGACACCACTGAGCTGGTCTGGGGACAGTTGGCTCCAGCCTGGGGATTGTCGGTGGCTGTGGTGATTGCATCAAGCCTGAAATGTAGAAGGTCTCCCATCAAAAAATGGAATCAGATAGAGTGGGGCGTATCTTGTATGTGTGTCCTGGGATAATGCTAACATGGGACTAGTGCTAGTAACTCCAGCACCGGTTAGCAGTTACTCATATCGCCTACAAGAGCCTTGGGATGGGCAAAGCTTCATTTTGTATGTAGACAGGTTTCGTGATTTGCACCTGCACCCATTCTGGTTTCATCTTTGATGCTGAAGTTATTGTAGAATGTAAACCGAACAAAATAGCTGTTGTGGGTTGGCACAAGGTGGGTATTTGGGGTTCTTGGCAGGGTAGTGTAAAAAGCAGCAGACAAAATCCTTTTTAGCCCCTGGTTATTACTGTATCTAAGTAGCAGCATTAAACTGGAATACCGCCTTGCCTTCTGCTTGGCTGAAATGAATTAAATGACAGGAAATCATGGATTTCCGAATCCAGCTTTCCTCACAACATTCCTCCCTAACAGAGAAGAATTAAACCGATGAAAGTGAGTAACAAGAAACAGGTCCTAAAATTCTCTTGTATGGTAAAAACAAAATACTATCAATCTGTTTAGTAACAATCCCACTTCAGAGAGAGAGAGACTCTCTAACTCAGGGGATGGAGAGCACTGAAAACTGGATTAGAAGTGTGAGGTTACAATGCAGACAGAGTACATATAATTATAACTCAGGGTTTTAGTTTGCTGTTAACTTCTTTATAATGCCTTTATATGAACGATCATCATAGCAAAATGTTGTAACTTATCCCATCATAGGTGGGTTTGAGCCTGGGAAATAGCGAGAGCTTCTGAAAATTCTGCCTTAAATGCTTATTAGGTAAAAATATTTGTATTTAAAAAAAATGTTCTAAACAAATTTTTGCCATTCCCACCAGGGTTTTATTATCTTCATAACTGTGAATAGCCTCTCTGTTGAAACTGGTCTTTTCTAGTGGGAGTTACAGACGGATGGTACAGGGCAGGATCGAAAGAATGCGGTTCCGTTTCCATTCCATGCATGGGAAAGCAGGAACATTCAAAGCTGTTGCAAAGATTTCCCCCTTACAACAGTTATGTAAGTCTTTGCTTTCCCATGCATTCAAACGGGAGCCACATTCCTTCAAACCTACTCCGTGTCATGGGGCCTTTAAGGTGCAAACAGTTTGGTGGGTTTTATTATATTTAATTATTATAAGGAATTTATTATTTATAGGGTCACCCATACCTAGGCAGTTGTATTGAAACACTTTTGAGTGATCATCTCTTTGACGTTTTATTTAAGTCAGTATTTTCAAAATTGGCCACTGAATATGGGTGCCTCATATTTTTGGATGTCCCAGATTTCCGAGGTGTTCAGCCTGAAATTGAAATTTGAAAATCAGCAGTTGCTTTTTCAAAAATTTGGCCATAGTAACCTATAAGTTACATCTATTGTTTCTTTTAAACCGTATTTCCAGCCATAATTGTCCAAAGCTCTAGGAACAGAGGCAATGGTTTTTGGCTATTTTTTTTTCTGGGGGAGGGAAGCCAAAATGTTGGAGATGGAGCAGTAAATTGGAAAATAATACCTAGCCTTCACCAACCATCATCATCTATCCACAGAGTACCATTTACAAAAGTATCTAAGTCCCACTGAAAGGACCTGTACTCCTAAGTCACCTAGGTGCTTAAAAAGAAATTTACCCGAAGTGCTTAGTGGAAACTTAGTTACAATGAAACAACTGGATGTTTATCCTTACACCCTCTACTGGAACCTTTGTCCCTTCCCCCAGTCCCCATGTATAGGTCACTTCTGCTCCACTGTTACTGACTATCTAATTTCTCTCTCTTTTTTTTTTTTCTGCCTCGCCAGCTTACCAAAAAAAAAAAAAAAAAACCCCTCTCTTTCCTAGCCCTGTGGCTGTGCTCTCCTTTCCTCTGTTCGTGTCCCAGAGCCGTGCTCGGGTCAGCAGCAAGCTAACGCTTTTGTCAGCGTGATTAATAGCGCTGTGGATTGTCGTTAATTCACTGGCTAATGACTGCAACTCTGGCTGCTCTTGGAGTAATCGGGTGATGTATGTGGGGAGCGCGCACCTCATGGCAGAGGTGAAAATCATTTCGACAAGTCAAATATTGTCACAGGGAACAAATGGCTCTCCCTGTTAATAAAAATTAATGAATTTTTTTTACCGCTGGCCTGCTAAATGAAGCCGTGGAGTGAATGAGCAGAGGGGACAAGCTCGGTGGAATTAAGCACTTTATTTGATGGTTAAAACTATAAACATCTTTATTACAGTTGTGATAGGATGTGGCAAGTGTTGGGGATTTTGTTCATGCGCCGAAGCAGTTTGCTCCAATGAACATTGGCTTTTTAAAAGTGTGTGTGTGTATGTGTGGAGTTGGACGGCGGGGGGAAGAGAAAGCAAGAGAGACTTGAAATATTCGGAGGCCAGCAAGGGCCGAACAATAGTGAGGGTTCCCCCCCAAACATATCCCAAATGCACCCACCCATTCCTGTGTGCATAACTTTGAAGAATCCACCGTCTTGCTTCCTACCAACCCAAGATGTCCATTGCCCCATCTCCTTACCTCACCCAAGCCCCCTAGGGCTCTGAGTACTTACACTGGTGGTCAGCATACTCCTAACGTCTGCAGTTCCTCTGGGTGCACTGCAGCCTTCCCATATGTGATGCTCCTGAACCTGGTTATTTCAGAAGCCACCACAGGATATGAGGTGAGTTAGCTGAGGAAGACAGTGGCTCCGAAGAAGTCACCAGCCACTTTTCATTGTCTCCTTACCTGCGGTAAGGACAAGTATTCTGTTACCTGCTGGCAAGTCCGCTACCCATCAGTACTGGCCACAGAAGAGTGGCTTTGGTTAGTGAGGATTTTACTTCCGAAGGAGCTTGCTCTAGCTTTTCCTTACTGTCTCTCTAAAGCCATTTGCTGTTTTGAGTCAGGATCCCAATACAACATTCAGGGGTGACCAAATTGTACGATGAGGTCCAAATGCAGCTGAAAGAGCAGGACAGGGCAACTCCTCTTTAACATGGGAAGTGTAGCCCATGGGGATTTTGGAATAGATCCCAGAGGTTAGCGGTCTGTCTGCTTGAATCTTCAGATCATTGTATTCTGGGACCTAGTCTCCATTGGCTGCATCTCCACAATAAAGATAAGGACAGCCTCAGTCCACCCCTTTTTACATACACTGGGGGTAGCCTATGCACTTTTGGCCAGTTGAATCGACCAGGTCTGTTTGAGAATCCCAGTGTTATGTGGAAAACAGAAACAACACAACCCTACTGGAAATCCTTCCCCATTGCATCAAATCTTTATTTACAGCGAAGACAGCATTTAAAAGGGTCTTGTATATGAAGGGGAAGAAAAGAGAGACTGACCTGGCATGAGATCTTACTCCTTTAAAGATTTCACATAGCTGGCTTCCTGGGGAGCAGCAAAGCTAAGGAACTGGAAAAGGAAAACAAGGGGAAAACCCTAAAAAAAATACCCAAATGTTACGCTGGACTGAATATTATGTGCCCAGGTGCACCTTCCAGATGGTAGGGCACAGCAGTGATCTGACAGTGTTCTGTATGCTCTCTGTGCTCTAGGAAAGGTTGTTTCATGTGATGCATCCAGGCAATTTCCTGCAAGTAACCCCCCCAAAAGAGAGTTTCCCTGCGCTACTGCAAAGCAAAGAGAAACAGTTTAAAAAAAAAAAAACCTCCTCTCTCTCAACAGCAAGGCATAGGCATCATCCAGGATGAAGTTAAGAACTTGTATCATTTTTGGTTGTGCTATTTTTTGAATGAATTTTGTTTGAGTGCAAATTTTATATCCACATAAACACGAAACATTGCTGCATTGCATAAAATTAACTCAACGTGAGCCAATAAGAAAATAGGTAGCATTTTTTAAAAAGTTTTTAGATTTTAACCCATGGCATTTTGATGAAACTGCCTCGGTAGTTCAGTTGCTTTTTCAGAGTCGGCTGGATATGGTGTGGTGTCACTGGGTGCCAATTAATAGGTACTGAATTTCACCCCAGAGGTGACTGCATTTCAGAGATGTGTAAAGTGATGGCATTATATATTTTGTATTTGTTTAAATTTGTAAAGCATTTTGGGTATTGTATAAATGCAAGACACAAAACATATCATAACTTAATTAGACAATCTCAGGACTGGTGCAGAAGTGTTATGCTTAAAAATGAGCTAGGTGTAATATGCAAGAAGCAAAGGCAAACACCTGAGTCCTGGCATTAAAAACTACATGAACTATAATTGAGAGATCTTGATGATGCAGATGTAGCACCAGGAAACTTACCTTCCTTTAACAATTATTCTACAAATAAAATATTCATCTTTGGACTTAGTCAAAGTAAAGGTTTTATGCATATTTGTGGGTCTATTAATATTTTAAATACTTGTGCATGTGCTAATTTACAAAAATGTCGTATGAAGGACCTATGTAGGTTCTTATTTGAGCTGGTCAGAAAATTTCTGGCAGAATGTTTAGAAAATGCTGATTTGATGAAACTGAAATGCTTTGTGGGAACGTATCAACTTGGTCAGTTTTCTACAGGAGACTATCAGTGCTTCATGATGACTTATTATTTTGATATTTTAATAATAGAGCATAAAATAAAACAAAATCTTTCAACTTTGAACCTTTTGATAAGGTTGAAATAAAATATTTTAGAATATTTAATTTAGTGAAAATTTCCAAGATTTTGACTTTTTGTTCTGATTCAGGATGAAATAAATTTTTGAAATCTCAGTGTTTTCTGTGGGCTGGGAATTCCATTTTTTGACCAGCTCTAGTTCCTACGAAGAACAATATTTCACCGAGTACCTCCCCTCCCATCCCTTGCCCTGTGTTTTTCCATGTAGAGTGCACCACAGAGCTAAGCAGCCCAATTTGCATGCTGGTTTATCTGCTTGGGAAGCTTCAGAAGCCACAAAAGAAGGAAGGATGGATTGGTTTGGGGTCTTGGGTCTCAGTCTGAAATCTGCTCCAGAAGGGTGGGTATGCACCCTGCACAGAGGCCCAGTGACTTTTATTTATTTCCCATCTCATAGTTTGTTGCACTCCAGTGGAGCTCAGTGAGGGTGCAGGAACCTGCCTGCATGGTGCTCACTGCAGGATCAGGGTTTAAGTCTTTCCTGTGCCCTTCCATAGAATAAGGCATAATGTCATCTCGGAAAATATTTAGATTTTCCTTGGGGGGGGAAATCATGGATTGGGGGGCCCCTTTTAAGTGACCGGTAAAGCAGAAGTACATTGAAGATGTGGAGACTCCTATTTGCTTTTTCTGTTGCATTTTAATTTTTGGTAATTGCTGTCTTAGGCCTGGTCTATACTACCCGCCTGAATCGGCGGGTAGAAATCGACCTCTCGGGGATCGATTTATCGCGTCCCGTCGGGACGCGACAATCGATCCCCGAATCGGCGCTCTAACTCCACCAGCGGAGGTGGTAGTAAGCGCCGCCGACAAAAAGCCGCAGAAGTCGATTTTGCCGCCGTCCTCACAACGGGGTAAGTCGGCTGTAATACGTCGAATTCAGCTACGCTATTCACGTAGCTGAATTTGCGTATCTTAAATCGACTCCCCGCTGTAGTGTAGATGTACCCTTAGTATAGCTTGGACCTTGTTTTTTTTACTTCACTGATTTTGCACCCTTTGATGGCAATGTGTGATGGTCAGAAATATATTTGATTACCCCATTAACCGTATATTCCCTATCATTTAATGTTTATATTTGTGTGATCCTATTAGCACTCACTTCCACTTTCATTGAAAATAACAATGATAATTCAAAAACAATTCCTTGCTGATCAAGTATCCATGCTGATGTTCAGTCTTATCAAGCTGTTGCAGTGTGTGTATGCATAGGAGAGAATTGCTAGTAGCGTGAAATAAAAGCTTTAGATCACCAAAATACCACACCTAGAACCCTGCATATCTCCTTGTGGATTTTTTTCAGGTATATTATTTCCCAATATATTTGTCTGTAATTATCCCTGTAAAATGGTTTTTACAGCCACATGACTCACAATGAACATTATCAGCCCAGCAGAAGTCATTTATTTCTACATTTTACGTTTCTACAAAATGAAAAAAACACTAGCCAGGGTTTCTCTGCCCTGTACCACGACCACCTTGGCAAGAGCAGATTGACCATGCGTCTCTAGACTATAGCCTGGTGAGCATTAACATCCAGGAGATGAAGAGTTAAGGCAGAAATCAAATCTCGAGGTTCAGACTGTCAGCTTAGATAGTGCTTAGCAAGGGTCGAGAGGAAAAAAAAAGTCAGTTGTGATTTAGAAGAAAAACAGTGAGATTTGAGCAATTCCATGGAATACCTTTCCTAGCCCCAGGGCAAGTGGAAGTGGTATATTAACCAAGGAATAGCGCAGAGGAGGAAAAAGGCCAAATCACATTTCTTTGAAACAAAGAGGCTTTTTACCAGGAACAAGCCTTGATAAAAATTACAGTGGCATCGCAACTCATTTCACTGCTCTGCCTCCGGCAATATTAAAGCAATGAGGAAATAGGGGGTGCGGCAGCCCTGAAATACAAATACTGGGGTCCCAGGAGGATTTTCAATATAAATAATCCTTTTTAGAATAATGGATTGGCTTTAAATAGAGCCAGGTGGCAGGGTGCACCACCTAATCTTGCTTTGGAGGATCTCAGGTTGAGACAGGATACTGTACATATGGTGACCAGACAGCAAGGGTGAAAAATCAGGACAGGGGATGGGGGGTAATTGATGCCTATATAAGAAAAAGCCCCCAAAATCGGGACTGTCCCTATAAAATTGGGACATCTGGTCACCCTAACTGTACATATGGTGGTAGCTCTACAGTGAACTCTGTCACCCCTGCCCCTACTCCATTCCCCCTCCCTCTCACTCAAAAGTGCCATGTATCCTCCTCTAAAGGGATCCCCTAATGAACCCAGATAAAAAGTAAACCTAGTATGGTTGGGTTGCGAGGTCAGGTGGCTCAATGATAAGAGTGAAACGATTACAGGCCACCCTGATTTTGAGGACAACGTCACTGATCACAGTTTGTACTAATGGGTCTTTGTATGACTCCATAAACCAGTTTGGGAAGAACGACATTTACCGCACTGACCACAGAACCATTTGCCTGATTGTGTTGATTGAGTTGCACGTTGTTTCTGTACCTGGTGCCTTGCTTCTAGCTGCACAACGCAGTTCTTCTCCAAGTCCCGGACACCCAACATTACACCAAGGCGCCAAGCGATGCGATCAGTCACCTATTGCTCAAAGATCGAGTCAGAAATAGTCATCTTGTGTAGATTTTGTTTGAGTATCTTTGAAGTGTTTCTTCTGCTCTCCAAGCTAGAATATGTGACCAGGAGTCATGTGAATTCCCATTGGAAATAATGGGAGATTTGTGTGCTTATGAGGGGTAAATTTTCCATGTGGTATTTGTTCCCATCTCTGTGTGGCTTTGGGTAAGTCACTTAACCCCTCTGCACCTCTGTTTGCCTATCTGTAAAATGGATAGAAATATGTTTCTATTGCTCATGGATGTTATGAGGTTTACATAATTGTTTGCAAAGTGTTTGAAAAGGTCTATAAATACAATTTATTTTTATTATTACAACATGCCTCGTTGTTGGTGGGACTTGCCATTATCCCATATCTGAATGTTACAGGAAAAACTCCAGGCACACTTTCTGGTTGGAAAAGACATGTAAATGGCTTTCTTCATGTGAGTAAAGAGTTAGGATTAAACACATGCTTAGCACTTTGTCAGAGACTTTTTTATGCAGTATTTTTTTTTTTTTTTAATTAGACAGGAAAGCCTGTCTGCAAAGAGCACTTCAGTGACCAGGGAAAAACCCTAATGTGGTAGTCTCCTGGAAGGGTGTTCACTAGACAAACATTCATTGAAACCAGGAGATGAAACGTGAGGAAAAAGAAAGAGCTCTCTGTGGAGAACTGGGCTTAAAAATAGGTTTAATTGTGTTTCTTGCGGTTGCCTTTAAAATGAATTTTGTCCATGTCAAATATTATTTTCCCTATAACAGTTAAACATTTCTAGAGTCTGTCAGAGCAGTGGTACCTGAAGGAGGTGGTGCCTAGCACAAGAAGAGAGTTTGGTTTAATTAAGAGAGCAGCAGTGGCTTGTCTCTTTGGCCAATCAGCAGTGTGCATTTAGGACTTCACTGGGAGTCTTTCTAGGTTTTTCTCTGCCAGCTGCTTGGAATCTGTCAAGTTAACCCTGAGTTAGTGGTGTGGGGAGAGGAGTAAATTAGAGATGTACTTCAGCCATGAAAGTCAGATTCATATTTGAGGGTTAGTGTTGCCCATTTAAATGTTTTTATTGTGAGTCTTGTGATGCCTGTTCTTCTTTAAAGCTCCAGCTGCTGGAGGCAAGTTATTACAGGAGATTCCTAGTTTTCTTTTTCTTTTTAAAGTAAATGTTTAGCCCTTATGGTTGTGAAGAAAAGCTTGAAAATATGGCCTGAGTGAACCCTACCAGCTCAGAAACTAGAAGACAAAATTCAAAATCAACCCAACATTCATTATTATTTAAAAAAAAAAAATCTTATGATTTTGAGGGGCGTGAGTCATTGAGCTGGTTGGGAATTCTTCAGTGGGATGGTTTTCGTCAGAAAATTCTGATTGATAGAAGCAAACTTTGAGTGGAAAAGGTCGGTTTCAACAAAAGGCTTTGTCAGGAAGGTTTCTCAGGTCAGGAATTTCTGGTCAAAACGAGAGAGAGAGAGACTCTCCTGCTGGGGCTGTTCCACTTTATACATATCTCCACTGGGCCAGAGGAAATGATACTGGGATCAGGTCACTCCCCTGAGAGCTGGGAGTCCTAGTTTCAGATCTCTGGTCTGAATCGGGCTGTAGGTGTCTCTCCCAGTCACCCACCTTTACCTACATTCAGGGCTGAAGAGACTTTTCAATGGCGCTATAATAGAATCCAAAAGCCAACGAAGAGCTCACTCTAACCTGACTTCCCCTCACCCCAAACGAGCTGGGGTTTGGGAGGGAGATCCTGGAGGGCAACTAGGCTGGCCCTTCTCAACTGCCTCTTGTTGCTGATTTTAGCTTCTCTCTCAGCAGCTCTAGCAACTTAAACCTCCCAGGTGGGGAGTTGAGACACTCAAGGTATGCAGCTCTATGGTTAAGTATCTCCCTGGCCAGAGAAGCCAGGGATCGGGAGCCAGAACCAGGGCCCTTCCTAACTAAGCAGCAGGAACGGGACACTCCCCACTCCAAGCAAGGGAATACGGGGCAAGGGATGCACCAGAGCTCTGCACCCAGCTAAGAGATGGCAACCCAGCTAGACAAGCCCCCAGATCTTCCACTTCCATGGGCAAGCAGCAGCTAGGCCCAGGGGCTAGCAAACCAACCACAGGCTCCCACCCACTCTAGGACGGGGAACAACCATGCCCAGAGACTCAAGGAACAGCGTGAATTAGCTGGACCTCCTGCCCAGTAAAATGACAGAGCAAGTTGGAGTGTAGTAAGACCTGTGTTCATAAAGCTTCTTCAAGGTGGTAAATTTAACAGTCTTCAGTGCTGATAATCAGGACATTTGCCATCGTTTATCTTAAAAAGGTAATGCATGTTCTTCCCTAGGCAAATTAGTGCAGTTGCACAAAATCTCCAGTCTCGAGATGGGTCCAAGATGGAAAAGCCAGATCCGGGTTTTGAAAACAGAGATTGGATTTGTTTGAATCCAAGCTGTTCTTTCAGGATCCTCTCTAAGCAATAGGACTCTGCATTGTACTATTCTGTATGCATCAGCTGATGATAGCTAAAATTGTGTGTGATATTCACAATGAAAGATTGAACCTGCTCGCAATCATATATTTTTAAACTTGCTATGAACTATAGTGAGTCAATTTCACTGAAAAACTCAAATTTCAGATTTCTTGCATTAAAATATATTTCTCATATATTGAAAATTAACCCTTTTCAGAGCACAAGGCAGCCGTGAAACACAAATGTAGAAATGTGGGCATTTACAAATTTCTGATTTTTAAAAAATAATCATTATAACATGTTTGGGGGAAAGGAAGATATGCAGAGTACAATATTGCCCCAAATGGTGAAAATTGTAAGGTGAAATTTTTCAGGGGGTTTGTACAGCTCTTCTGTTTATGACATGATTTAAAATTGTTGAACGTGGATGAATATTTTTTTTTGGCCAGTCCCAGAAAATCTATTTTATATTGTTACATTAAAATCTGCATCTCTTTCCTCTTAAAACGGAGGCTGGCTTTTGACATCCACCTCACGGCTCAGTCCCCTGTCCTGCATTGATTCACTGGTTCTCTCTTTATTCTGCAGAGTCTGCTAATACTGTCCCTTTCCTCTGCTCTGCCTTTCCCCCTCCCTTCCATGCCCAGGGTATGTTTGTCTAGCTCACGTTAGGAAATAGAAATTGTTATTGATTATTATTAATATTTAGCATGTTTTTGAAAATGTCTTTTCCCACTGCTATTAATCTGCTATGTTAATAATGCCAGGACTCCTGTTCTGGACCCTAGGGAACCTGCA
This sequence comes from Trachemys scripta elegans, assembly GCF_013100865.1. Lineage (NCBI taxonomy): Eukaryota > Metazoa > Chordata > Testudines > Emydidae > Trachemys > Trachemys scripta. The sequence continues at coordinate 4,296,144 of NC_048316.1, read as the reverse complement.
GTGAGTAGAATGACAATGAGACAGTGACAACAGCAGAAAAGCTTTCACTTGGCAGAGATGTGAATTCCAAATGCAATGTCTCCTTTTGGAGAGTTACAAATGCTTTATTCTTGTTCTGCAGTTTGCAGTTCAGGATTGAGAGAAATACCAAGCATCATTTATTAGTTTTTGGAGACCTCAACTTGTTACATTTATTTATTTATTTTACCGAGACTAAATTTCTCTTACCAGACAAATTATCTTTCACACCGTTTTTTTTGTTTGTTTGGTTGGTTGGTTGGTTTTTGGTTTTTTTTGAGGTTTTACTTTTTCACATTGTCATAAAAGAACTTTCCATTGAATTGGGAACTTTTTCATGCTTTACCAGACTTGATGAGAAAATAGCCAAAGCAGCAAAATGCAATTCTGATTTTTCTCTAAGAATCAGCTCTTTCCCAGACTTGGTTTCTGCTTTATTAATTGTTCCCTAAATTTGCAGAAAGCTTGTTGAGATTAAAGTCTGTGGTTGTATTATGTACTCTATATTTCTTTTGCTGCTTCATCACTGAGAGTTGGTTTTAGCAAATAATTTGCCACAGAAATCCCCAAAGACTGATTTATCTTCCCCAGTGGCTTTAACAATGCATAACTTGGCCATATTTTTTCTTTAAAGGAATCCAATTCTATCTGCTATATCTCACTAGGCCATGAACTGTCTGCACAACACTGTAGAATTTTAAGAAATGTATTCATACATTTCGAATTCAAATGTAATACTGGGCATGTAAAAAAACCAGAAAAAAACCCGAGGCAATCAGGTAAAGTTTAGCTGTAGACAGCAACCTCCTGTTAATAAGATTTTGATTCTAATAGGCTCTTCTGTGAAAATATTTTTGATGCCTGGCTGAACTAGACTTTTACTGGAAATATAATACTGGCATTTAGTGGAGAGTTATTTGGACACTCTCCCTGCTGGTTTTACTAGAGGAAAATGCGTATTAAGGAACACTTTGAAATATTGTTACAGGATTTAGTCTCCATTCCGCCAGCAGAAATCCTTTAATAAAAGAAAACACTTAATTTTGTATTTAGAACTGAAGGCACTTTAAATCTTTAAAGCTTTTTCTTTTTACAACCAGCTTCTACAGAGACTTTTTTTAGAAAGATTATTTTAAATATGATTGTTTAACTCCACAGTTCCATATTTCTGTCATTACCAATTCTTGGTGCTCATATTTTGAGAGTTCTACCTTTTTAATAAGAGAATTGGGTCTAACCTAAGGATAGGAGAAGTAATAAAGATAAAATCAGAACAGACTCACCTTTTGCTGCAAATCTGAAATGAATCTTGGCTTAAAATTCAAACCAAACATTGAACAGTTGTGAAGTTTTGAGTAGTTCAGTTACTTTTGTTGTTTTTAGGTGTCTACCCCCCCCCACGCGCACACACTGCGTTTCCTAGTTTTGTCTAAGGCCTGGTCTATACTACCCGCCTGAATCGGCGGGTAGAAATCGACCTCTCGGGGATCGATTTATCGCGTCCCGTCGGGACGCGACAATCGATCCCCGAATCGGCGCTCTAACTCCACCAGCGGAGGTGGTAGTAAGCGCCGCCGACAAAAAGCGGCAGAAGTCGATTTTGCCGCCGTCCTCACAACGGGGTAAGTCGGCTGTAATACGTCGAATTCAGCTACGCTATTCACGTAGCTGAATTTGCGTATCTTAAATCGACTCCCCGCTGTAGTGTAGATGTACCCTAAGACTGAAATACTTTTAAAGGGCTGTTCTCGCAGGAGACGAGATGAGGAAAGCTACGCTTGTCACTATCTTACATGCGTGATGCTAGGCTGCTTCATTAGGCTGGAAACTCAAATTTAGTAGTAACCTTGAAACTTCTGTACCTGCTATATGAGAAGAGCACTTTGCTGACTTATCCCTTCATTTTGTTTTTTGTGGTTTTACATTGGAGAGGGTTTAAATAAAAACCCACGTCCACCCAGGAGCCAATTTCAAGGGCATGTAAAAATGACTTTCCCTGAGTAAGATTCCAAAAATGACTATCTTGGGATCGTATGTTTTGCATGAATTTATCCTGATAAGTGTTAACTGCCAAGAAGCTGTGTTATTTAGTGGTTAGAGTAGGGCTCTGGGAATTGGGATTCTTGAGTTCTATTGCCAGTTCTGTTACTCGTTTGCTGAGAGACCTGGGCCATGTCACTTAACTTTCCTGTGCCTTCATTTACCCTTCTACAAAATGAACATCTTAACATTGTGCCTACCTCCTAAGTCTTTTCATAGATTCCAAGGCCAGAATGGACCATTGTGATCATCTAGTCTGACCTCCTGTACAACACAAGCCTAGAATGTCCCTAAAATAATTCCTAGCATCCAATCTTGCTTTAAAAATGATCAGTAATGGAGAATCCATCATGACCTTTAGTAAGTTGTTTCAATAGTTTTAGTGTCACTGTTAAAAATTACATCTGATTTCCAGTCTGATATTGTCTAGCTTCAACTTCCAGCCATTGAATTGTGTTATATCTTTATCTGCTAGATTGAAGAGACCATTATTAATATACGCTCCCCATGTAGGTACCTGGGGAACAAGTCTTTCCTTAACCTTCTCTTTCTTAAGCTAACTAGACTGAGCTCCTTGAGTCGATCACTGAGACATGTTTTCTAGTCCTTTAATTATTCTCGTGGCTCTTCTCTGAATCCTCTCCAATGTATCAACATTATTCTTGAATTGTGGACGCCAGAACTGGACACAGTATTCCAGCAAGTTTTGCACCAATGCCAAATACAGAGGTAAAATAACCTCTCGACTCCTACTAGAGAGTCTCCTGTTTCTGCAGTTGAGACCTGCAATAGCCCTTTTGGCCACAGCATCACACGGAGAGTTCTTGTTCAGCTTATTATCCACCAGGATCCCCAAATCTCTGAGTCCCTGCTTCCCAGGAGAGATTCACCTTGTGTAAGTGTGACCTGCATTCTTTGTTTCTAGTTATATACGTTTACATTTAACCATATTAAAATGCATATTCTTTGCTTGTGCCCATCTTACCAAATGATCCAGATCGTCTGTGTCAATGACTTGCCCTCTTTATTTGCCACTCACCCATTTTTTGTGTCATTTGCATACTTCATCAGTAATGATTTGTGTCATTTGCATACTTCATCAGCAACATAATTCATAAATGTTTTCTTCCAGGTTGTAAATAAAAATGCTAAGCATACAGTCAAAAACCCCACTAGAGAAACACCTTTCGATGATGGGTCCCTGTTTATAATTGTTTTGAGACCCATCGATTTGCTAGCTTTGAATACGTTTAATGTGTGCCATGTTAATTTTATATCTTTCTAATTTTGTAATCAAAATGTCATGTAGTACCGAGTCAAATACCTTACGGAACTCTAAGTGTATTACATCAACACTATTACCTGTATCAACCAAACTTGTAATCTCATCAAAAGAAGGTATCAAGTTAGCTTTATAGGATCTATTTTCCATAAACCTATGTTGATTGGCATTAATTATATTACCCTTCTTTACTTCTTTACTAATCGAGTCCCGTATCAGCCGCTCCATTATCTTGCCCGGGATCGATGTCAGACTGACAGGCCTATAATTACCCAGGTCATCCTGTTTACCCTTTTTAAATATTGAGCCTTATTATTTTTACAGTGCTGTAAGATCATCTGATAAGACACTCATATAAATGAAAATATTATGCTCCACTGATGTTTAAATGATACATGAGACGCACAAGAATTAAATTACACAATAAAAAGGGAAGTAGGAGCCTAGAAACTCAGGAGTTGGAATGTGGATGCCAGCTAGAGATGGTTGCATATTCAGATTTGTTGATTCATTTCAGCCACGTTTGCATTCCATCACAATTACTTTCCATGTGGATTTGGGTGATTTGAGGTTTGCGGAAACTGAACTTTAAATTCATGTGCACAGTGGAATTAGTTGATCAGTCATTCAATCAGAACAGAAATGATGGGATGTGACTTATCTGAACTGTCACAGCTACCTAATGCATTTTGATAGTGAATTTCAAATACCAGATCCTTACGCAAAATTGTTCATGATCAATCCACAGAAATTAAAAAAAAAAGGTGAAGTTTTGGATACTTTAAAATAATGAATAAATTCAAGGAAAATGTGATCTCTATATATGCAACATTGATGGGGATGAGAAATCCCTGCAATGAATTTTGGGGGGGGGGAATTACATACGTTCACAAATGTGAAGTAACTTACTTTCTGCTTTCCCAGTGAATTGTATTTGTGATTTCAGTCCAGTTCCTAGTGAACCAAAAGCAACGCCTATTCCCACTGCGGGCACTAATTAGCACTGTTTGTGGAATTAGGAAAAACAAGTACTTTCAAAATACACCATAATGGCAGCCCAGAGATCCTTTAATTCTTCAGCCTCAATATCTCTCACCTTCTGAGAGCTAAAAACAACAAACCCTGTCTTCTGCCTGTTCAGGCAGGAGGCCTCCTACCCACGGAAGAAATGTCACCATTGGCATCCTAAACAATTCACTGAACAATCTGTAAAGAGAGGGGTGACCAGAGGAAGCTGGTCCAGATAACCTGGACAGTGGGACCTGCACTGGGTGTTGCCTTGTTTGGCATTACTTTTGAATCAATGCCATAAAACGCCTGGACTGACACCCCTGTAGAGCGTGGGTCTGATTTTTCAGAGATGCACAACTCCAGTCCCAGCAAAGGGGAGCTGCAAGATGCCCTTCCCCTCTGAAAACAGGCTCTGTATCCAAACAACAGGGTCAGTGTGAGCAGGCACGCTGCAGTTTTGCCCTGCACTAAGCTTCTGCCTTGCCATTGTATTTCAACTCTGGCCAAGGTGTGAGCAGGGCCGTTTGCTCACCATGCCAATTCAGTGCTTGATGCCTTAATAGGGACTGCCAGTCTGGGTGCCGGTTGGTGCCATGGGGTATTCTTTGTGATTAACCAACATGACATCTCAGATCTGAACTGAGACCCGCTAATTGGTTTCATATGAGCCACCGGGATGAAGTTCCAGAGGCCTTATCAGATGTAGAGAGCAGAGTAAGGAAACGGGATTGGGGACTGGAGGCCCAAACAGCCTTCCAGAGGGAATCCAAGACAGCTGTTTGTTTGAGAACCCTCAGGGTTATTTCCAGAAGAGAGGCCTGATTTTCAGAGGTACCAAGCACTGTGGCTGCTGTTGACTTTGAAATTTAAGTACCTGCTTAAGTGCTTTGTTGGGTTCGAGCTATAATTCTGTTCTTTTGCACCATTTCCATTGGCTTATGATTCTGAGGCACCAAAATCAAATTTTTGTTTATGGAAAAATATAAATGAGAATGCCTGAATGGGAAAAGAGAAGTCCTTTCGTGCCCCGCCCCCGCCCCTCAATAAAAAATGGCAAAAAGTCTGTTTTTTCTGTGTTTTCCTGGAGGTGTGAAATTTGTCATAGTTTCTTTTTTACTAATATAGCAAGACTCCAAAACAATTTCCAGTACAGATTTTTAAAAAGAAAAGTTGAGGCTAAAGCAAAAACACTGCAGGAGCGTTGCCATGTTCTGCCACCATAAAGGGAACGGATACATTCCCTTGTCGGTTGAAACAAATGTTTGATGCTGCCGCTTCTCCTCTGGAGTCAGCACGGAAGAAATAGGTCTCAGGGAAGCCTTAAGTTAATGGATATTTTATGCCTTCGGTGTTCGCTTGACTATGTCTTTTAAATTATAGTAGACAGTAGCCAGATAAGAAGCAGTTGGAGACAATACCATGATAGTCATTGGCTATATCTGTTTTCAAACTTGTAAAGACGTATCCATTATAAAGGATGAACAATAAAATGAAAAAAATCCTCAACAATGAATCAACCAATCCCCTTCAGGCTATATCTCAATTAAAGAAATAAGCCATTTCTCTGACCCTCTTTACAATTTCACTCAGATCTAGGGGTATAGTTAATATATTGATATTTAGATTTTCAACTCTTTGACACAAGTTCTTTTCCTTGAGCTGAGATTGCACATGAGCCTCCAAGAAATGTCTGAATTCATTGGGAGCCTGAAATTTTCTCCTTAGTTAAGAAAATGAAAATATCAGAGCGTTTTATATGTATGCTGTATTGATGCAAACCAAATCCACTAGAGAATCCTCTTGAAGTCCTGGCAGCACTGTGGATTTGAGCCTGTTGCTATTTTATGTGCAAGTAAAAATGACCCATTTTCTGTGAACATCCAGTTCTTAAGCTGTCTGCCAAATTTTAGCTTGGAAAGTCACCGTATGTCAGCCAACAGAATAATGCAATGGAGTATGACAAAAGTGTTATGGGCTCAATCCTGCATTCTCTCTGCTCTCAAAACTCCCACTGCATTCAATGGGACTTTTAAGAACAGAAGGAATGTAGGATTGGGCCCAATATTATGTCTTACGAGGTCAGTGCAATTGAAAGAAGAGCACACTTACTTGCTGATCAAATCAGTTCAGACACTGGCAGCCTGAGTTGAGTTTAGTGTGGGTGGATTCTGTATGTCTTAAAGGCTAAGGAATCTGCAATGTTCCTCCAAATGTCTGTGGATATAAAAGTTGTTTAATCATTTCACATAACTAGGTGTATCGCTAATGGAATCCTATGTTGTAAAAAATAATTTACCTCATTGTTTTTGTGCAATCATTAATGTTCTGCTACTTTCTAGGTGGGAAATAATGCACATTTCCTTTGCTAGATTTTTATATATATATATTACAGCTGCCAAATAGATTATTCATGAGGCTTATCACCAATAATAAAGCATCACTTTAATTGTTGCAGAAACATCATTGGTGTCACAGAGATTTTAAGCCTATCCCCATATCTGATTATCTGTGGAAACAACCTTTCAAGATGGTCTTTTACTGAGTAAGTTTGCTAGTGAGCTTTGAAGGACTAATTTTAGTTTCATGACAATAACAATAAGGTCAAGTTGTATTTCTATAGCGCTTTTCACATGATCAGACATTCCAGAGCATTGAAATACTTGCCAGTAGAGGAGGGAGTATGTAGGACAGCGTGGCTGTCATTAGTGAATGGCAACATCCCACATGCTGCGAATAAAAGCCAGCAAATCTGTGATGAAACTCAGTAGAAGTGAAGAGTGCTCTTAAACTTTCCTAAACTTTCTCTTTTGTTAAGAAAATGAAAATATCAGAATGTTTTTATGAATGCTGTATTGATGCAAACCAAATCCACCAGAGAATCCTCTTGAAGCCCTGGGTTGTCTTCTGGTTTTTGTTTTGTTTTGTTTTTGTGTTGCCAGCCAAATTAAATTTAGAACAACATTGAGGGGAGCAGCCAATAGGCTTGATAGTGAAATATGTAGTAGGTTTCATGCAGATTTACTAGCATACTATATTGATGGCACCTCCACCAGCAATCATATGTTATGTGATGGGAAGAAACCAGAGAGGTTTAACCAAATATTGGACTCCGCCCTCTAGTGGCTGGACTTGCCCCATATGCATCCTGCATATGTACGTAGCCAAACTGAAACCACAATCCTCCTTGTCTGTAGGCAACAATTAGGATATAAAGACGCCTTCACACTGCTGAGCTTGTAATCGCTTGGGTAAGCTTCTTGGGCGGAAGTCATTCATTGCAGATCTCGCACAGTGCCCTCTTATTTCTGTTCAGACATTACAGCAAAATATCCCTGCTAGACTTGACAGTATTACATAGATATCCTGAGATAATTTGCACCCAGAGGGGTACTCTGAATGTCCTACTGCTTGTATCCGCTTTGAAAAGCTATTGGACAAGGGAGGAACGCTGTCCCTCTTTAGATTAGAGAACGCCAGCATTCAGCTAATGGGCTACTTTATCCCAGGAGCTGCAAGCAAACGTCGTACTCCAGAAGTACAGTATCACACAAGTATACTGTAGTGACATCTAACTAATTACCATGGTCAGTCTCCCTTCCACAGCAGGCCATGCCACTTCCCAGCTAGCTCAGGTTGACAAAATGCATGGCTTTCGAGAGTGCCTCTAAACACCCTTCTCAGAGGTACTCGCTCTCAGCAGGGTCTCCATGGGTCATCTCCAGCTAAGGTCCCAAAGAAGCTCTTAAACCCAGCAGCGTGACACAAAAGATCAACTTCAAACACATTTGCAGGTCTAAAGCCATCTATAGTCTGTTGAATGTAAGGGGCAACATTCAACCATTTTACAAAATTAGACGCTTTGCAATAAATCTATTTAACTCCTGTGGCTGAGAGTGATGATTATACTTCAGAGGGGAGCGGGTCAATGACTGCATTACAGTCCCCTACACATTTTATAAAACTTTGCTACTTATATTCAAGCTGGAACATAGTGCATGAGAATTCTCATGCTCTTTCGGTGTGTTGGTCTTTCAGGAGACTTGGGATCAGTCATACAGCCAAACCTTACAGTCTTTCAGCAATACTCTTGTTGAGTTAAATGCGTGTATGCCAAGTGCTATAGTGAACCATGTAGATACAGCCAGTAGTAAGGGTTTGTGTGGAACTGCACTGCCCTGGGGGGAGAAACAGAGGCAGAATGTCTTCTGGAGCTCCTACGCATGTTCACGCTACCCATTCTTGGGGTGTTTCTCCCCCTGTGCAGCCAGGCTGTTCTGCTGGACAGTGTATGGGGGGCAGGGAGAGTAGAGAAATGGCCCTGCCTTGTCTCCATGACCATCGCTGCTCTTTTCAAAACACTGCCAATGAGTTAATGGTCCAAAGGTTCAGTTGTGATAAACATCCCTAAATTCAGATGCCCGTCTGAAGACTTTCTGGCATCACGCAGATCCCAGGAGGTTTCTAGAACTACCCACCAGGTATTGGCTGGGTGAGAATTACCATGAGAATATTCCATTTCATGGTAACTTGGTATTACCACTTCCAGTTCTAGAAAGTATGGCCGTATATGGAAACTGAAAAGAAAGGAGGAGAAGCTAACCACACTTCATTGACCTTCAAAAACTATACAATGTCAGATCAAGAGTGGGGTCACTTGGGATTACTTTTTAAATTAAATCTGGACTGGTATGTCCAAATAGCAACAACACTAAATGGTCTGTACTAGAGAGTAATCTCTATTGTCTACCTGCACCATTTCAAGTATCTCACAGGTTGAGCTCTGCTAAGCCCCACTATGCTTTCAACTCTGTTGGAATTCCTGTTTCTTAAGTGCAAAAGAGGCTAATCATAGAGTAGAAAATAATTTGACTTGCTAATACCAGAAGAGAAAACATTTACAGCAACCACAAGTATTTTGGGGATTATGGCGTATAATGCTTATGAAAGCTTGTTTCTGGGGACATGTTTGCGTAAGCAGAGCTGCACTTTTTACTAGAGGAAACATTTGTAAGCTATAGCAGAGGGTTTGCTGTGCTTTCCGAAATCTGGGACAGAAAAAGCCAGCAAGTGAAGAAGGAAAGACTTCTCCCTTTGGTGAAGTGGGCCACACAGTTTCTTAGGGGAGAAAAAAGAAATAAACTCAGAAAAATCTTTATGAGGTCTCAAAAAGAGAAGAGGAGATATTTCTTTAATACAGAAGGCCTATTCTGAGGCTATAAAAGAGATGTAGTATGTACTCCTTAAGCAGAGCCCTGCTGTGATAGCTATTCTCCCCTGATAGTTCCTATTTGGCAGCAAGAAATGCCTTCCATGCTGAAGTGAAAACTGTAATTTTTGTTGGGTGCTATTTTTCCCCATGATTACATCAGAGGTCAGTCATTAATATTCACTGTGGGAGTCCCTCTCATTTCTCCGTGGCCCACAATGAGGCAGTTGTTGGAGTTGTTATCATAGTGGAAACTACTGTGCAACGAAAGCACAGTCATGCTGCCTCATATTTAATTGAGAGATGGTAAATCTGTTCCCAAAATACTTCAGCTCCTTGTATTGTATGACAAATGTGTTTTTCTTTTTCCCTTCATCTGTGTATGTTTCCCCCCCGCCTCTTTTCCTTTTGGATGAAGAAAGCTCCATTTTCCCTACATCTGAGGGTCACAGCTCAGCAAGTGACTCTTCATGGAAAATCCCCAAACATTAGCAGCCTGAGAATCCCCCCTTTTCCCTCGGTTTCCTTTTCTTTGCTCATTTGCAGCTCCCCAGAATTGGCATGGTTTGCTTTTATACCCTGTTTAGAATCAGATGACATGGCTCCATTTTCAAGCCTATCTGGCATTCACACTGACACTGGGCATACTCTCTTCCCATGTGCTCCCGTGACAGTCAAGATCAGTGGGGAGATGCTCTTGGTATGAGACTAGATTTGAATGTCTGGGAGATGAGGCCCTAGACTCTGGAATTCTCTCAGTAGTCCCACTGAGTCAGAAGGCCTGGTTCTCAATCATTTACACGGAGACAGGACTGGAGGAGCTTCGTCACTGCCCTAAACACCAGAGGCGTAATGGGAACATCAGGATCATGATGCTACGTCTACACTACACCGTATGTGGGCATACTTGGGTCACTTCGGGTGTCGCTAAGGGCACGTCTTCACTAGCTGCCAGATCGGCAGGTAGCAATCGATCTATCGGGGATTGACTTATCGCGTCGAGTGAAGACGCGATAAAATCGATCCCTGATTGCTCTGCCGTCGACTCTGGAAATCCACCGTGGCAAGGGGCGGAAGCGGAGTTGACGGCAGCGGTCGACTCGCCACCGTCCTCACAGCCAGGTAAGTCAACCTAAAATACGCAACTTCAGCTACGCTATTCACGTAGCTGAAGTTGCATATCTTAGGTCGACCTCCCCCGCACATAGTGTAGACCCAGCCTAAATCACCCCCCAGAGCGACATAAGTTACACCGACACAAACACCAGTGTGGACAGCATTATGCTGACATAGCTACTGCTGCTTGCGGGGGCTGGAGTAGTTAAGCTGATGGGAGAGCTCTCTCCTGTCAGCTTGGAGTAGCTACATTAGAGAGCTTACAGTGCTGTAGCTGCATCGGTGCAGATGCACCTCTGTAAATTCTCCAGTGTAGACGTGCCCTTAGTCTTAATAGAGTGTCGCTCCATTGACTCCTGCGGTGAGAGAGCAGAATCCAGGTGCCAAGGCTTGGTAAAAGGCTCCATGGACTCAGACTCTTGTCTGAGGGGGTGATTGTGGTTTATACACTTACACCATTTTATTTATGCATCATTAATTGTTGGCAATTTTTTAAACTCTGATGGGCACACTTTGTAAATATAATTTACAAATAAATAAATGTGGGCATCTGAGGACCAATTTGAGTGCCAGCAGGGGGAATTTGGAGACCTAATATATGCTTCCAAATTAGAAAACTGGGCCGACTACCTGGTTGTTTATGTAGCGCTGTGTATCGCCAGAGCCTGCTTCTTCTCAGGTCATTTTCACTGACCCGCTTTCCATTGCCACCATCCTCCACTGTTCTGTGCTCCACTCCATGCCTTTAAATTCAGTTCTGCAGTCACGAGAGTCTGCCCTGTCTTCTTTAAGCGCCAATAGCACAGTTCTGCTTTAAGATCTCCCTACTGCAATAATAATTGCTGTTCCCGGGTCACTTTAACTAACTATCATTTGAATGGCTAGGGTTTGCCTTTCCTTTGAAAACAGGCAGCATCTTGAATCTAGCTCTAGAAAAGTCAGGTACTACTGTAGATACCCCTTCCACCATACTCCCTGGGATCACAATGGAGTAACAAGGCTACATTCTGTTCCAATTACAATGGCAGGAGCTGTATATTCCTGAGCCAACATGCTAACTTAGCGGGATACATTTATTTCTATTCATTTAGAATTAACAACCGTGGAATACACTTATTATGACATAGCTGCTACTAACCCTCAGTATATATAGTTTAAGGAGAACCATTACTTTTTTACTTAATATCTAATAACTATCTTATTAGCTCTGATATTTGGGAATATTAATTTAACATTTTCCCCAAGTTTCTCTTAAAACTGTTGTCTTCTTGCCAAACGTACATCCCATATTTATTTCCCAATAATCATTTACTTCAATAATGTCAGTTTGGCAGCAATATATCAGGAGGCATGTGAATACCGATTTATTACACTGGATTCAAGTAATGCATTATAGCATGTGTAGTAGCCAACACTCTAGCAGAAACTATGGAGATCCATGATAGCTCCTGTTTTCATTTCCTAATAACTTTCAGGGGGAAAGGGGGCCGGAATTTATTTTATGCCAAATCTCAACTCACTGGTGAAGGAGGTTTGGGTTTCTTTCTTTCGGAAGCTTGAGAAAAATCTCTCCAGTGGTCTGTGTGCTAAGTGAGATGTGTGTGTACCAAAATGGATGAGCTTGGCTAGAGAAATCAGCCCATTTGACAATGTTTTATAGGCAGATAGTGGGCAGCCTGTTTGTAAGAGAAGTAATGTCTAGTGGTCAGCCCACTCCACCGCCTGGTATGTCTCTTTAAGGATTTGGAAAGACCCAGGAAAGTTATACAAGGACCTAAGGAGGGACAGGGACACAGAAGATGTGGTCCCAGGAATAAGCAGTGGTTGGGAGGAAAAAGGCACTGTTTCTTTAAAGGCCTGGGATCAGGAGCCTGGCAGAGGGGGTGGGTCAAGGCTCCTCTCTTCCTCCAGCCAGTTGTGGGATGAACTGGGAGAAGGGGGCCAGTATAAAGACTGCCTCCTCCCTCACAGGGAAGGCAGACACTGCCAGAAGACGGCTGGCCTGCTGAGTGCTCTAGTCTGGAAGGCTGGGATGATGGTAGGAGCAGCTCAGGGAAGTGGCAGAGGGATTGACGAAACAGTCCTTAGCCACTAAAACAGGGTCCCTGGGCTGAAACCCAGAGGAGAAGGCAGACCTGCGTTCCTCTACCTTTCCACCAGAGCAGAGGCAGCACACGGGTGTTTACCAGAATTGCTAAAGGGGGCGCTAGACTGAAAAAAAATCCCCTGCAACACCGCACATGAATGCTCTCTGGAAGTGAGAGACACATCAACAAGGCAGAATTCAGACACTGCAGTGGCTAAGGTGAAATGATGCTTGTAGTCTAGATATTTTTTTTCTCTTCCTCTCCCCCCCCTCTCCTCCCCCCAACACGCACACACTTTCCTTATATTTTTAGGCCTCCCTGAAGAATGTTTTGGAATGATCAGCACAGTTGTGAACCTATCCCCTGAAACCACTGCAACACCAAAATAAAGAATTTCAGGTTTTCTTACAAGTAAATAACTTACTATTGTGTAGCATATTTCCAAAGTCATTAAAAATCTCATGTTCTTGGCAAGGGCTTCCAGCGACCTAGAAGAGAGTGACTGGAAACACTTCGGTTGTAATTGAGGCTGGTTAGCAGTGATTGTAGGCCTGTGTTTGGATTGCAAACTGCCGTGGTACTTTTACAAATTACCCTGCTCTGGATTTGTCTGTTTACTGAAAAATACACCTCCTCTACTCATGCTTAAAGAAGGTGCTTGTGGAGTGCAGAGGTTCTGCTAGAGCCCTGTTTGGAAAGGAACTACAGTGAAAACCACATATAGTATTATCTTCCCTCAGCCCCACATTCCGCTTCTTTAAGAGCGGGGAAGAATGGTTAAGGTGCTAGGAGACATAGGAGATTTGGATTCAGTTCCCATCTCTGTAACAGCCCTCCTGGGTGAACTTGGACAAGTCACTTAATCTCTCTGCCACTCAGTTCCCTAACTGCAAAATGGGGATAAACATAATTTCTTTCTCCCACCATTTGTCTGTCTCATATATTTGGATTGCTCTTTGAGGCAGGTACTATTTCTATCTATGTGCTAGCTGTTGTACAAACCCTAGGTGCTACTGTAACATAAGCAATAACTAAATACTCTAAGAAGGGTCACAATAAGCAAAATTACACTGAGTATAGCAGTGCAAAAAAAAAAAAAACAACTCAGATTATCTTCTCTTTCACTGCAGAATTTTCACTGTATCCACGTTCTAGGTTCCACTGCATTTTCTTATTCAACTACCCTCAAAACATTACAAAACAGGTTTCTAGTTCCTAAAACTTCTTTCAGTTTATTTAGCTTTTAGAAGCAAAAATCAAACAGAAAATTTGATCTATGTGGTGATAGCTTTAATAATGGTGTTTCCTTGCAATTATCTCAAGTGTAATAATTTGTACTTCTAAAATAATAGCACTTATTTCCTAATTATTCTGGAAGAATGGATCTTCAACAGCCTGGCAGCATTAAGGATATTTACTGTAAAAACAACAACAAACCTTCCTTTTTCAAACCTGATTTGTGATCCAATCCTGTAAGGCTAAGCAGCCTCTACTCCAACTGCAATCATTTCAAGTTGGGGGTGCTAAGCTTTCCCAGGATTGGGCACGTTTATAACTGGATGCGGTTACCAATTCTGACTAATAATGTTAATTGCTCCTACTTACAATTTTACCTTTATTCTGTCTATATCCCACTTCAGTGTTTTATGTGGGTGTTTCTAAAACCTAAACAACTTAAAAACTTTGGGTACAAGGGAAACAGCTGCAGTTCTGCTGTTGCTTTTGTGAAAAGCTCACACAAATCAATTAAAAAAGAAAAAGAAGAAACCACTGGCCATTTAAAGCCTAATAATTACTGTTCTGAATGCTGCTAAATTAAATAAGCGTTTTAGCCACATGACTTTTAAAATGACAGGTTTCAGAGTAGCAGCCGCGTTAGTCTGTATCCTGTTCTTTTTGCGGATACATGACTTTTAAAGGTTTTGGTTTTTTTTAGGAAAAATGGTTGTAAATAGTTCTTGAATTGATCTGTTTCTAACCAGATCGTGAAATGCTGCATGGAATATTTTTCTGGAACCGATATTATACAACTTTTCCATAGCGTTCAGTTTCAGCATTGTAGCACTGCATTAAACCACATCCCTGTCCTATGAAGTTTTATGAAACAATATATGTAGTGTGGTTGAGAGAGTAACTTAAAATGTCCACTGTTTAAGCATATATGATACATTACTCTTAATGCGATGTTATAAGCTAGGGATGCTATAATTATGCTTGCAAAGGAACATACATTGCTGAGTGCCAAACCGCAAATAAAGACAGAGACATCGTTGGAAGGTCAAATTGGCCACAGCTTTAATTGAATAACCCATTGAACCAAATAAACCAAACCTAAAACTAGTCTGGCAGCTCTGGCCAAACCTGAGCCACAGGTGCCGTAGGCTTTCTGAGGGTCACAGCTCATACCACAGAACAGAGCTCCTTAGGCACTAATCTGCTGTACATGTACTGGGGCCGGCTGTTACTGGTGATCCCAGCCTTGAGATTAGTTAACTATGCTCCAGTTATGGGATGTGCAAGCAGGAGTGCTCCTGGTCATTGAAATGGACATGACCAACATGCCCTGGCAGACGTTCAGTGTTGCAGAGATGAGCATGGGGCCGAGGCCACTGTTCCTCTGAATCATGTCTGAATGACTCCCCTTCAGAGCTGCTCAGAAAACGGAACCAAGATTCATCAGCATTGGTTTTCTTTATTAGTGTCTCTGTTTCATAAGTACTGCCTGTCGTACTGTAAATAAGCTAAAATTGAGTACCTACATTCTCCAGTACACACATGTGCTTTATCCTGGGACCCCTAAGGAAAGTGACAACTCACTAGAATTATCGGATCTTTGTGCATGCAACTTTCATCCATAACTTCGCTTTAATGTGGCTTTTTGCATTTGATGTAAAATACACGGAGTCAGTTAAAACATTGAACAATAACGGAGAGCTCTGGCCACCTTCTCCATTTTCCTCCGTCCTCATTCCAACATTGGAGATCATCTGGCATGGCCATTCTGAGCCGGTGCCACATGATAGTCATGGTTGCTAGCCTCCATTCCATTCTTCAATTAATGCCATTTTGCATCCCACTTAGCCATACTTACATTCCTTTTTCCTTCCTCGCTAGAGGCCACCCTTGCTTTTTCAGTAAAATCTCAACTTTCCAACCTGTTGAAGTGTGAAGCCCTGCAGCATGCCGTAAGATGCTCACAGGGCTGTCTAATGTAATAGTTGTTCATCAGCTGGACTTGAATGTTTAACCAAGCAAAGGTAGCTCCTTAATGTCACTGTCATTAGCTGTGCATTATTGTAGACATATCTGCACCAAAACACTGGATCGACACACCTTCAAATTACTGGGGAACTCTGGAAAAACCCCAAACTCAATGCGGAAAGCAGTAAATCTGAATTCTGTCTCTCAGGATCATCTTTCCTGTAGTACCATTCCCACCCTCTAGAATGTCCGCTGCACATTGATGTTCCTTGTCCAGGGAAGGGGTTAACTAACTGTTGACTTCAGGATTTTAGAATGTGTTGTTCTGTTGTTTCCCCTTTAGGTGACAGTGAGATTGTAAATAGTATGTATGAGACAGACCCTGATCTCCTGGCTGGTGAGAGTGCAGAGGAGGAAACAGAGGACAGTATTATGTCCCCTATCCCCGTCGGACCTCCATCACCTTTTCCTACCAGTGAGGACTTCACCCCCAAGGAAGGCTCACCTTACGAAGCTCCTGTCTACATTCCTGATGACATTCCAATCCCGCCAGACTTTGAACTCAGAGAATCCTCGATTCCAGGGGCAGGGCTGGGGATTTGGGCCAAAAAGAAGATTGAAGTTGGGGAAAGATTTGGACCTTACATGACAATACCAAGGACCACATTAAAGGAAACAAACTTTGGATGGGAGGTAAGCATGCTGACTATGATTGATCACATTCATTTGTCTTGTATACAAAATACTTATGAAGCTATATTGAGTCCCAACTGGCCTGGGGACAAGAGTATATAGAAAGGCGGTACTTTGCTAATGTCATATTTCCCTGGCTTATTTTGTACCACAGTTTATACGCACTACTTTAAAAAGTAACAGAAATCCTGCTGGATAGCCTCTAGGCCACAAATTTTGCTCTAGCACCGTTATCGGAAGGCTAGCTTTAGTGACGTTGTATCATTTCTTAAAACACACATTCTTGCAATTTTCTAAACTTGCTGTCACAACAGAACAAATAAGATTAATCACATCATATTTTACAGGTGGCAAAGTACTTAAGTATGTCACCTTAGATGGCCAGTCCATATTTGTCATACCAGTCCTTTAGTTGGTTGTAGAAAAATAACTTGTATCCATTAACATCCTTGAAGCAAGTGTTCTGGAGCCCTTTGCCATCTGACAATGGTAAAGAAACACAGAAAAAGAGTCGCTTTTCCCAGAACTGAACAAGGAACTTTTTTAGAAAAAGGAAAACAGTGTTATCCTTAAAACACGTGTCTGCCTCTCTGCTCGACTGTTGAGTTTATCCCTAGAACCTTCTCCAACCTCTCCATCTTTCCTATCTGAGAATATCCAGCATTGCTCAGTCTTACACTAGGGAGAATTATTTCAGAATTTTACATTAGCTTAAGCATAAATTAGCAGTTTTGGAGAAATGTTATTTAACATGTTGTTGTTAAAATTCTGTAGGAAGGTTGTGCTTTTTTGTAATCCAGAGTCTTGACAGTTTGGAAAACAAGACTACGTTTTCAGTTCCATGATGCTCAGCCATGTTAAAACACCTGAAATTCTATTAACCTCAATGGTTTAGAGAACCCTAGGGAAAACACTTTCTAGCAAGGTTTCCAGTACTTTTTGGTTTTGGTCAGGTTAGAAACTGGATAGTACAGAGAACTGCCTTTCTTCTGGTATTTCTCCTTCCCATCCTGGCTGATCTTCAAGGCAAACACATGATATAGTTACTTTAGTTTTGTTCACATGCAATTCCAAAATCTTAGAAAAACTGTGCTGGTTTTAATAAGCTCACATCTACAGTCAAAACCAGTGAGTAGGATATTTCTTGAAAAAGAAATCTATCTATCTATCTATGCTTATCCTCATCCTAACAACGATCCTCATATCTAAAACAATGCACTTTATAACAATGAGGACACATCTTATTCTGTCATCTGCAGGGCTGGTTGAATAGAGATGACAATTTTTCACAATGTTTGCAGACTAAATACCATACTTTAGTTCACAATGTCTGTGAAACCATTGTTGATTTTTTTCACAAATGTTTTTAAACATGGAATTCTATTTGTATGACTGTTCACAAACAAAATGAATAATACATAAAATTCAAAACTGTTTCTGTAGGAAATGAAATTTGTCTTGTAACTGAATGGATTTTGCTTGAAACAAAAAATGGAAATACCATATGACATCAAGTGACCAATCATAAATAGCAATTAAAAAAACCCCCAAGAATGATTGGCAAAGGCACCAATAGGCCATACATTTTTGTCCAAACTCATAAACATCAAAGACTTTTCATAATCTGAAAAATGGTCACGTTTCATTTAAAATATGTTTGTGCTCAGCTCTGGTTATATTTACATTCCTCAATATTCATTGATTCTTTAGATTTTACAATCAGATTCCACAAAGCCCAGATAAATGTGTCCCGCCTGTAGCTGATGTCTTTGCCTACTTTTTTTAAATGTCCAGGAACGTGCACAAAAAAAAGCAAAAAAGACACACAAAAACAAAGCTCAACTAGTAATTGCCTTCCCTCTATGGTAAGAAGTTCTTGAAGTGCTAGAAATGGGGCTTGGTTGAATGATGAATGAATGACTGAGTCAGGGTTCCCTATCTCTCTCTCCGTCTCTCTCGTTTAAAGAAAAGGAAAGAAAGAAAAAGAAAAGTAGACTCACGGCTAAACTTTCCTGGATGTGTAATGGAGGTGCCTCATAGGTTCATCCTGGAGTTAGCTCCTTCTGTTGTGAAGTTTGTAGTGTATAGAATGTTTGGTCGATATCGCGTTCAAAATATGCTTTTGGAAAAGACTTCCTCCTCCCCTCCCCCCATTAAAGCATTGGAAATATTTGGCCATTTCAGGGAGGATGTGGTACAGGGAAGCTTTGGGATCACATGAAATACTGTTCACACAGAATAAATATTCTTCTGAGCAACATGGCAACACCTTGTGGAATAAAAGAAAATATTCCTCAAGGAACATGACAAGTAAATGGTTCTCAGGCTAAGAAATGGGCGTGACTGTGAATGGAAGTAAATCTTCTTGTTTTTCTGAACCTGACACACACAGAATTGGTCTTTGAGCATGTTTGTCCTACTTCAAACAATCAGGGGTTAAATATGGTGCCATCTCTTTGGCTCACAAGTCCTGGAAATTGGAGGGAGTTTGAATACTGGAGCAGAGTGCTTTCTTTTCCTCCTGTAACCTTGAGGTAACTTTGTTCTTGTCTGCTGTATTCTTCTGATAGAAGTCTCTGTTTACTTTCATATTTTTAAGTAACATTCCATATCTCCATTACTCACTGAATGCAAGGCCTGGCACAAGCCATTTCTATTATCTGCCATATATGTTGACTCTGTGATACTATTTATTTTTGCGGTGTACGTGAAAGAACTTTCTCTCTCTATGGTGCTCCTCACATTTCTTTGGCATTCCTTTGTTCCCTGACCTGCCAGCTACTTTTCATGCAAGAAAGCTAGCAATATTTGTCCTCAATCTAACGTCCTCAAACAGTCTTAGACCCACTCTGACACTATCTGTTTTGACCTTGGTTTCCTTGTGAGTTCAAATACCAGTCGCCTGTTTTTTGTGCTCCTTCTCCTTTCAGTTTGTGTCATTTTCAAGTCAGAGATAAGCAGTTTTTAATAGTTTTAATTGCTTTTTAGAAATCTACTTTTAGTCACTAAAGAATTGGTTACATCTAAGCAGCCTGTCTGGAGGCCTTTGAGTTTTGAATTGGAATACATGTAAATATAGTACTTTTGCCACTTTATTTGTTGAGCGAGTTTACATTTTATTGCTATTTCATTTGAGTATAAGGCTGGAAAACCCTGAAAAGAGATTTCCTGTGCTGTCTCACCTCATAGCCCTTGTACTAAAGAATCATCAGTACTTAGAGCAAGTAAGTGTTTCCATCCTCTGGCAATGAAAGTCATTACATAGAAAACTGGACGCAGTAAAAGAATGATCAGTAAATTTTTTGTAATACTTCAAAATTTTAACGAGATTCTTTATCCCAGTGCTGCTTATTGCAGTAGTAATGATCAATGACTGTAGTGTTGGTAATGTACTATGAGAAATGTTCACAAAGATCATAGTGCTAGTTGTGTGCTATCTACTTCCATACCAGTTCAACCTTATTTTTATTTTTTTACAATACTTCTGTGTAACCTGTGGTTTCAATCTTCCTTGATTTATAATGCTAGAAAGTGGAATCCTTTCACAGGACTATTTACTTAGTGACAGCTACATAGTTTATGAATACTACAGTTGGATTTTCTGTGCAACATGTTGTGCATTTCATTAGTGTTTTTATTTAATGAAAGATAATTATTTTTGGTTTCATATTTTCTTGCAGAACAAGTGAACATCATTTCATTCCCAATAGCTGAAATTTCTAAACTAAAAATTAGTAAAGTTACAAAAAATCCTGAAGACCTTTTTAAAAAAAAAAAAAAAAAAAAAAAAAGTCCTGTTAGAACACTTTCTGTTCCCTTGGTGGTTTTGTTTTCATGCCCAAAATACAAAATACTCAGTCTTCATAATGGGAGGTATTAAAGCAATCTTTGACTAATATTAATTAAGAATGCAACTGGGACTTACAACGGTGAGGGAGCAAGATCTGAGGGGTTTTTTTTACACCTTGTTTGAAAGTTGGTTGCTCTAATGCTCACTAGCACCACCTTTGGGTACTGGTTCAATACTAAAGCTAGCCAACATTTTTCATCATAATTTCTAATTTTGACAATAGTGGAAAAAAGTCGCATTCTTTTTGCCATGTGTATATATATATATAGACCAGTTCTATTCAGATGTCTTCCACTAATGGTTTTATAAAGCACTGGTCTTCGTAGTATCTGAGTACCAAGACTAGGGACTATTTGGAAAATTCAAATCGGGCTTTTGGCTTAGATTTTGCACACCCCAAAAATGTGAGTTTCACCCGATCTTGCGATTTGGTTGACCCCATCTCTAATTGTCCAGGAATTTCCCCAATCATTGTAAGTAAATATAGGGGTACTGTAATGTTAGAGGTCATTACTGTATGATATTGTGAGTTTTGGGTTTTTTTTAATAGAAAGCAACACAGTAAGGCTACAGATCCAAACACTGCCCAGACTTTTAGAAAATGTGACTCTGATTCTGTACTTTGTAGCTCAGGCCCATTTTTTTTTATTTAAATAAGGAACAAACCCTTTGGTCTGGGGAACCAGTGAGAACAGGCTTTCTTGTAAATATGGACCAATCCATTCTGGTCAGGATGGAATTACTGCAAGATCAGCTTTCTGTTTCTAGGCCTGGATGAGGCTAGGCATGTGAAAATTAAAGCAAAACAAAAAAAGCTAATTGAACTTCTTCAAACTTCAGAATAGGCTCGGGGGTCCTGTTTGAGGTAGGGGTCAACGCTAATTTCATCTGAACAGCTTCACCCATGCCTGGTCCTGATGCAAAACATCTAGCTCCAGGAGGCAAAAGAAGAATGCCATATGCTGAAACTTTCAGCTTACTCATTATTTCCCTTAATAGCCTAAAAGATCACGCAGGGAATACAGAAGGCTGTGTCTGACCTTGAAACAGAAAAAAGATGCATATTGCTTATTACAGACATTTTTCCCTTTAGTGAGACAGGAAGATTCAGGTTTGCACTATGTGAATATCTCCCATTTTATCTGTTTCATTTCTTTAACCACATTGTTTCTTTATACATTTTTTCTCAAATATTTGCTTTCTGGACTGTGTTTTTAAGCATATTCTTTAATTCAAACCACACCTGTTATTCTGGGTTTAAAAAAACCAACATGGCATGGCAGTGAATGATTCACACTCATTTCATAAGAATAAATGAGATGTGTCGACCTGATTATCCCCCCCTCTCTCCTGGAGATGATTCAATAAATGCTCATATAGTTCAGTGTGTGCTCTGTCTGTACTCTCTGAAACAATCATTCCTGGAAACCACCACACTGCTTGTTTGTCTGTTTATTTTTATTTTTTTAAAAGAGGATGCAACCCAAATTAACAGCCCTTGATTCTTCCGTGTGATGTGATTGCATTTCAGCGTGCTCTGCTTTCCTGATCCTTTGCCTGCTGACACAGAACGCACAAGTCACAGTACCCCAAATAAATCACACCAGGTTTTCACTTTATTGCCCCTAGGGCCTAACCCCCCCCCACCACCACCACAATGAATATGATCATTTGTTGAGTAAATAATGACATTTATCATAGTGCTGTTTATTTTGCTAATTAAGAGATGGCTGGGACTGACATCCTGGAGGGAAATATAGCAACTGAACGCTGGGGAACTTGGGAGCAGTGCTCCGAAGTGCCATTAGGCAGGTTTTTGTCACAGAATAAATACAACTAATAAAACAGAATGATTAGTCCCTTTATTCCAAGTTGTATTTTAAGAGTGACAATCCATTGAGCTATAGAAGGAGACTTCTTGCACCTGTCCTATAAGCCTCAGAGAGGCAAAATGGAATTGCCCTTTACAGACCAAAAAACAAAATCAGTGCGGGTGGTTATAGAAACCATCCTACTGAAGAAAAATAGTTGGGCGGATAACTTAAGAGCAAGCAGTTCAAGATACAGCAAGCATTCCTTGCTTGGAAGCTCCGGAATCACATCTGGGCCAATAGTAAATGCTGGTGGTTTATGAATGTCTGAGACACTTTATGTTGTCAGTTACACATAATAGTTCAACCTCTTTCCTCCCGCAGGAGAGACTATTTAAGCATTGTGTGTGGTTTTTTGTTTTGTTTTGCTTTTAAGAAATTGTGACGCACACACATTGAGGAAAAATGTGCTTCAGAGAACTGGCTCTGAGAGCTGTGTGGGGAGAGTCATATCTCCTCAGGGCTTAAACAAAATTAAGTCAAGTAAGAAAAGAATCTGAACAACTTTCAGAAAGCAATGGCTTCTGGATTGGTTCTTACTGGGAGGAACACATAACCCAAACTATCTCACTTCACTTAAGAATCTGATACAAAGTCCATTGGAGTCTCTGAGAGTCTTTAGGGGATCAGGCCCTAAAATAATTTATATTCCCCACGACCTGAAGGGCAAACAGTTTCATTAGAGTAAAAGCCAACCAAAATCCTTGACCCTAAACTGAACTGACGCTGAACCGCCAAATTTGTTTTGGAATTCAGATTCGGAATCCAAAGTGGGGGTGCTAAAACATGAGAGATCCTATCCCGGCTGTGTTGCCAGCTCAGCCTTACTAGGAAGGCACCAAAATCCGTATCTCCCAAGAGAGCTTGTATTCATCTGCCTCCTTTCTAGACCAGAGCGGCTTGGAGAAGCATCTGAGCTCTTCAGCTATATGCAACCGAAGCAGAGAATCTGTTTGCCCCAACTCTAACTAATGTACATTCTGATTATTTTTAGAAAGGATATGATACTATTTCCTTGTAGCATTTCTTTCTATATCTTCTGATTCACTCATTTTCCCGAACCTCTCCCTGTCCCTCTGGCTTGAGAGTAGTGTTAGTATAATAACCATTACTTCTCCGAAGGCAGGAGTTTATGAATCATTCCTTCAGAGCCACATCTAGTGCTTTTGCAAGGGATAGGCAGTCTTAGGGGCTGCCGAAGAACAGTGCACACAGCCCTCCCAGAGACAGAGCGTGGTACCTTTTGCAAGATATATATTTTTTCACACAGGGCTCCTTTGCAGTTCCAGAAGTTTTGTTTTGACAGCATAATTCTGCAAAAGCAACAGTCTGCAGGGCACTGGTTATCTGGTAAACAGGACAAAAGGGCATTGTGAGGCTTCCTACATATAGCTATATTTTCTAGTAGCTGCTAGCAGCTATTAAAGCATCATTGTTACTAACTTGGTAGTTAAAGTTTGTGTCTGACTGATTTTCATGGGTTGCAAACCTGGAGGTAGACATTTGCTGTCAGCTGAAATTTGGCAAACTAAGTGTGAATTTTTAAAAACGAGTCTGTTGGGGGGGGAGGGAGAGAGGCAAATCTATTGAACTTTTTCTTTTGACTTTTTTTTTATCTGTGTGATTTTTGGGGCTCTTGAAAGTTGCTGCCCTGATGAGTCCCGGAGACTGAGTCATTTTCCCACAGTACAGTATGGGCATCAACAGTGCCAGTGTCTCACACAACACATTGCCTAAACTCTGTCGTGGAGTGACCATCTCTTGGACTGAGTGGATGATGCAGCCACCGAGGCCTCTTCAGTTGTTGGTTTCTCTGCTCTGAGTGGCATTAAAAAAATGTCACGCCTTCCTGATGGCATCTTAGCAATACGGGTTCTGGTCCAGAAATCAGGAGTGGAAAAACATTTATCTGAAATGTCAGAACTTCAGAAAAGTTTTGGAATTGGGTTCTAAAATTTGATTGACCCCAGGAAGGGAAGGTCCTTGTGTCATCAAAGGAAAATTACCCCTCTCTAATTATGTCAAGGGCTTTTTTCGTTTAACCAAATTTTAATAGTAGACAAAGGTGAAAAATATATCAAACCAGTACAAAGCGAAACCATATAAATCAGTGCCACTGTCTGATGCTTCACCAACACCATGACATCAGGGTTAGAGGAGGGAGTCTTTTTTAGCCCAGGAATGCCAAGAAATCCTGCACTATCTTAGGCACTGCTCTGAAACATGGGTATATAAGGAATTAAGGGAAAAAAAGAGACAGAGGCAATGACTAAGAATACCTCCCTGATATTTCTCCTTTATTTCCTTAAGGGGTAATAACTCATGAGTGATCCGGCAGAGGGCACTTTCTTTAAATAGAACATTCTGATTCACAAGCAGAAAAAGGAAATAAATATTTTCTTTTCGTCTTTGAGAGACATACATGAATACCAGCTTCTGAAACAGTATTTTATCATCCACATATTTTAAAAAAGAAAGAGAGAGAACCAAGAATAGCTCACTTGTGACCACAGGACTTGAAAAATAGCCTTTTCATTGTCAGAAGCCTCGCAGGGTACAGGACACTATTTCTTCCTCAGGAATGTTAACCTTCATATAATTCCAGGCTTTATTATTTTTTCTTCTTCTTCCAGAAAGCTCTGGCTGATGGAGCATTAGAACACAGTAGCCTTTTGTAAGGGAAATGATCAATAAGTTAGAATTAAATCAAAATGTTACTGGAAAGGCACCATTCTTTATCCTATCTCATCTGTGGTTCCAAAGTACAGAAGCATCAGTAGGTGACTTGCAATAAGTCATTCACTGTGCAGAATTTAGTGGTTGCACTGTGAAAGGATTCATATAATTATTTTCTTTAGGTTCTCTCTGTGTAGGTCATCCCCAGCTCCTGGGTTTCAGTGTTGGGTCAGACTCAGAATCTCCAGTGAAGGTTGTAGTTTGTTCAGCTTTGAGTGAAATTTAGAGAGAGCTGCCAAATTTCAAAGCCCCATACATAACATGATTTTCTTGCAAAATCATTAATCGTCCTAGAATTAGACTCTTAAGGTTTGTGACCTTAGCGAACCTCTGGGTGAACTTGATCTGAGTTTTGAGTTTGTAATGAAACCTGAAAATAGGTTTCAGATTGGGTTGCCAACATCTTGCGCTACTCTATCTTGTGTGAATGGGATAAGATGTTAACAGACAACAGTAGATGTTTCAAAATGACATTTTTAATATTAGATAAGTTACTTGAAAGCTATTTTTAGATTTGAAAGTTTCCTATTTAAAGAGACTGGTGGATTCTGTGATTTTTTTTTTTTTTCATGAGGTGGTTTGGCAACTCCCAGGTGCAAATGCCGAGGGGTACAAAAGGTTTCCAGTTTGAGCCTATCTGGAACCTTTCAGACTTTGGAGAAGATCAGGATACCAAATTTCTGGCTCAGGAATATATATACATTTACTTGCTCATCCTCATCCTTGTTGTTTATTTAATCCCAACAAAGTGCTAGGTCCTGTACAGTAAGCAAAATGAGACAATCCCTGCCCTGAAGAATTTACCATTTTGAAAAAAAAAACAAAGAAAGACAGGCTTTACTGGGAATGCATGGAGATACATTTTTTTTTTTTTAGACTGGTTAGTTGGCTTATGGCCAATGCTGAAGGAAGTGAGTCTTTGGGTGGGGGTGGTAAGCAGGATGGTAGCTTTGTCAAACAGAGTTGGGAGGGCTTTACCATGCATAGGGCGGGTTTGATGATTTAGTTCTGGCACCACCTCTCTCACAAACCACAAACTTTTTTTTTTTTTTTCCTAAATGGTGCATCATGTCAGCCACTGTGCCCAGCCATCCCTGTAAAATGTCCACCTTGGCTCATTTGTGCATCTCTCTTCATTTCCTGCTTCTCTGTGCCCTCTCTGAAAGTAAACAGATAACAGGATCGTTTTAGACACTGGGCTAAGTGGAAGCTGGTTAGCTTAATCAGGTTCCAGCCTGGTAATAGTCCGCTGTGACCATTTAATGTGTTTGCATTAATCGGAGACATGCACATTCAAGTGGGATGTGTAAATAAAGGAGAGGCATCTCTCTCTGAAGGAAAGTCAATTTGTGTACACATCAAAAGGCACAGAATCAGAGGGTGGTTAGTCAGAACTTGCCATCCCTTATTGTTTGGGCTTCAGAAGTCTACGAATGTATTTTTAAAAATATCCTTTGCACTGAGGGGTATTCTCACCCCCATGTTCTATCTTATCTGCTGCTGTTAGCTGGGCCTCACCTGACCCTGCCTTGACAAGACATTGCTAATTCTAAAGTAAATCTCCAGTAGGTCTTTCAAGTGACATCATGTATGATAAATGACACCACAGCAAACTGACCCTCAAGAAATACTACTGTATTTAATCTCTTTTATAACTTTTATAGTATAGAAACCACTGTATTCTAACCAGTTTGTCCTGGGATTTGCAGAGGCAGTTTATTCAGAAGAGGGAAGTGGGTATTTTGCTCCTTTTTATCTGATTAGCAGGCAGTATTTTTCTTCATTTTGAGAGAATGCTTGGGCAAATCATTGGTTTAATTGTACATTGTATTGTCATCCCTGTTCAGTCATGTTCAGAAATACCTACAATTCCCCACAACCACCACTAACTCCCTTTTCCCATTTAGATCTTACTAAAGTCCATTCTACCTTATCAGCACAGTAATTTCATGAACAGAGCTAGGATTTCTGCCATTTAGGCCCCGGCCATTGTCTGTCGCAGCTGCAGTCAAGATAAACCCTCACCCAGAACAAAGTTGGAATGACCTTTTACAAGCAGAATCTGCCTTGTTTCTCTCCAGACTAATTTATCAGCCTTCATTTCAGCCTAGTCTCTCAGCAGAGGCCTGAAAGAACATTACAGAGAGCATGAATGAACAGGGGGATTAAGATGCTTGGCTAGTCCCTCTTTTTCATCAGACACCTTCTGGATTTACTGAGATGTAAGCTGTAAATGACCATAAGTGGTGAACTGCCTTAAACTTGGGGAGGGGAGAAAAGAAACCAACCGAATGTTTGGGAGAAGAGGAGTGAAGTAGGGAAGCGGCTAAGCCGCCTGCCTTGAAATCAGAAAGTGGTAGGACTGAGTGATAGCTGAATTCTCCACCTCTTTGCTGGCCCTCTTGTTTCGGGTCTTTACCGATAGAGCACTCGGTCATCCCTGAGAGATAAAAGGGGTTGTACAAAATGTAGTGTTCTACCTACTGAAACACGCCTACAGCTGTTTCAGAGAATTCTAAGCCACAGGAGGCTTCTGCAATTTTAGGCTGAACTTGTTGCCCAAAATAAATAGATTACTTAGCTGCTCTGACGTGTACCAAAAATCTTCCCATGTAGCAACCCCAGGCTACTATTTACTCACCTTCACTCAATAAACAGGGTTTTAAAAATAACAATATTGGAAGCTTATCTTTAATATCGGCAGGAGTTAATTGTCTTGTTTATTTCTAACTCAGTGAATTTAGCAATGGTGAAAAGTGTCAAAAGGGCAGAGCTAAAAGAAGTCCCCTTTATCTTCACAGCAGGCAGAAGAGGGGCAGCTGCCCCAACCTGGAGATGCTATTGTGAGGCAGGGAGAAGGCATTTGTCTCTTTGGGAAAATAATGGGAAAACATAACCAAAAATAATTTTGGATGACGATTCTGTCTGTGCAGCATAGGGAGCTGCTGTTATTTTACTGGAATCTGCTCAGCTATCATTAGTACGATAGGCCATCAGCCTTAGATCTTGCTTTTGTTAGTGCTTCTATCTTTTGGCTTCCTTTGCTCTTTTTATGCAATAAAAAAAGGGGTTATTTTTGTTTAATAGCTTTCAAATACACTACTGCAAAAGCAGGAGTTTCTGTGTGTTGGGAGGGGAAAAACCTTTTGTCCATAAAAGTTGTATCAGTGTGCTGGATTACTTTAATTGAGTTGACTTGAAAGCTTTTGGAAGGGAAGAATTAAATACAGTGCCATTGGCTTAAACTTTATTGGCTGTGGTTGTCGTTGTTATGTGTGTATTGTCTGCCATCCGAGTACGTGGCATGAACAAGACATAAGGGAGGTACAGTCCCTGCCTGAAGGAGCTTGCATGTTTAATTAGTTACACAGTAAGTATCAGGTGCACCATATGTTGGAATGATCAGATAATGGGTAACTCTCCATAGGTCCAGAGGGGTATAGTTTTAATGGAGGGAGAAGATTTAGACTTTGATTGCTGGGCTTTAGCCTCCTGTTTTAATGAAGAAGGTGGTACAAGGCAAAAGATGGAGTTCCAAGCGTGAGAGCCTGCCCAGAAGAAAATCTGAAGATTTGTTGAAAAAGAATGCTAGAAGGCCCATTTGGGACGTATGCGGTGTGTGTTTGCACACAGTGATCAGTGATGGACAAATCTCGAAAGGTGAGATGGGGTTGGATAAGGAGCCACATTTTTGGAAGCTTATCTAAGGCTATGATCGGCTCAACCTACAAAATTGAGCTGGAAACCTCTCAAGGAAAGCGGTGGCGGTGAGATTTCCAGTTCTTCCCACTACCACTCAGACCAGAAAATAACATCCTGATGACGGACCTTGCTTTCTGAGCCACAGTAGGCCTGGGAAATAGAATGGCACGTGAAAATTAAAACCAATAATAACCAAACCTTCATAAACCTTAAAGATTCTGATTTGAGTCAAGATTTGGATGAAGGTTCAGTCCTTTTGTTTGTTTGTTTGAATTATCTGTTCCACTTCACATGTTCATAATGTACATGTTCCCTTGTAGTTATTCGGCAAGTTATCTGGAAATGCCGGGGTTTTTACGGTTAATGTGCTTTATTTCCCCTCAGACCCGGGCTGGACTTTAACTCAAGTTGTATTATATCCCATTAGGAAAGGTCCACAATGTAAACTCGTTACGCTGTTCTCAAGCTTATAACCTGTTCTCCTCTTTAGTTGCATTAAGACAAAAAAGATTTGTGCATCTCTTGAATACAGCTGGACCATTGCTTCAGACAATGATTTAGAGAGACTGTAGGAAGTTAAAGATCTTCTACTATTCACAAGTGCTTAGATCATCACTAAACTGAATTTCAATACTGCAGGAGAAAAAAAGACTGCCTTTTTCTGAAGTGTTGTTGAAGCAAAATGCAGATACTCTAAACAGGACAGGTTATTTTTGGCTGTGGTCCAATTTCCTGGGAAACGGGCAGAGAGGAGCTTAACTTTTCACAGTCCACTGCACTTGTGCTTAGGTTTTAATAAGTTTTATAAAAGAATGTCAAGAAGTGCAGATTCTAGACAGGCTGTAAGCTCCTTGGGGCAGAGATTATGTTGTTTTTTGTGATTTGTACACTGCCAAGCAAATTGTCATTATGGAACAAATAACAGGCAATAATCATCATCATCATCATTGAAACATAAAGAAGTTGGTCTTCCCATTCCACTCCCACTTACACAGCAATTGACCACCTTAGTGGTCTCCCAGTATTTCTGTTGTAAGCCCTATTTTCCAAGTTTTCATGGTTTTAAAAGGATTCATAGCAGCCAGAAATTCACCATGCAAGTTCTCATCCCACATGCAGTGGTCTGTTACAATATTTGATAGTAATCAGTTAGCAAATTTCAGATTTAGAGATGTGAGCTAATGTAATGCAATTTATGAGACAATATGGGTTAGGGTTTCATTCTTTTTTCTTTATTCTTCTCCATATAGTGCTGTGATGAAACCTTTTTAAAGCACTGGAAGGAATTAAATGTGGATAAGATAAAGAAGAATATTTAACTCCTACCAAGTTCTATTAATTAATATCAATAACTAAAACTGGCATTTCACCATGCCCCATATAAGCAATTCCTTATTTGTATCTAAAGAATTCCCAGCAGATGACAGTCAATCTGTGGAACTCCTTTCCAGAGAATGTTGTGAAGGCCAAGACAGTAACAGGGTTCAAAAAAGAACTAGATAAGTTCATGGAGGATAGGTCCATCAGTGGCTATTAGCCAGCATGGGCAGGGATTATGTCCCTAGCCTCTGTTTGCCAGACTCTGGGAATGGGTGACAGCGGATGGATCATTTGATGATGACCTGTTCTGTTCAGTCTCTCTGGGGCACCTGGCATTGGCCACTGTCAGAAGACAGGATACTGGGATAGATGGACCTTTGGTCTGACCCAGTATGGCCGTTCTTATTTAAATCGACAGTCTACAGTTATTGTCCTAATAATGACCCTCATTAGGAATACCTACCTTAAAAAAATAAAATGTATTGCTCTCATACAAATTAGATAAATGGAAGTCAGATTTATCTAATGATGGGACAAATTCGGAAGTGATGTGTAAGGTGGTGTAAGGTTTACATGATAAAGGATTCTAATCTAGTGTAATGGACACACACAAGAGACAGAAGAAAGGTGTAAGGTAAAGAGGTATGGGGGAGAGAAAGGACACCTAATAATACCTTCTTAGCTATCTTATTTGCTTTTCCTGCTACTGTACTCTCTTCTGGTCCCAGGCATGCAGTTTACACCAATTCATGATGCTCCCCAGGACACAGGCACTTGGATCTACCTCCTTATATTGATGTGAAACTTACATTACCTTAAACGTCACTTCTGAATGAGGGCCTCTTTATTTAAAACGTGAAAATATACGTGTATTTTTCCCTCACCACCATTGATATGGCTGATAAACTGTAAATACAGGTGAAAGATTAAATGAATTCATTTTATGGAGAGAAAATAAATGTCTACCTGTATCTACAATTTACTAGAAATTATAATTGGCAAGACTCAAGGTATAGCTGAACTCAGGATGCGAATGATAAAATACTGATACTATACCTTTTAATTTATTACCTGTATTAGCCACTCTGTTTTCCACCCTGTTCTCTCTCCTTCATGAGTTGTGTTTTCACTAGACTGGCATTTTCCTACTCTGATGAATTAACTGTCAATTGAAGTTAGTGAGATAAATCAAAACAAATGGACACAGTACTCCATATTGACTTTCTCACTGCCTGATTCTGAAAACCATTTTCTGAAAACGGTGCTGCTATTATGCTCACTTAGTTCTAAGCAAATTTACAAGAAAGGAGGAATTGTGGGGATGCAGGTGTTTAATAGCCACCAATTACATTTTCATTGCCTTTATTTTACCTTCGATTTTTATAAACAATACATATTATTCACATGGAAACAAGGCACTGATATTGCATAGGAAAAGTTCATTTTCTGTCTTTTCAGAATGCTCAAGGACTTAGAAAATGCCTAACTGAAAATTTAAGATTTTTACAATTAGGGCCCTAGTGTACAGTAGAAAAGGTTTGCTGGTATAGCTATACAGGCAAACTGTTCTAGTGTAGATGCGGCTTATACCCAAGAATAATGCGAGCCTTTTTCGCAACTGCATCACATGGTTGACTCGTATTTAATTTGTGATCCACTATAACCCCCAGATCCCTTTTTAGCAGTAATACCACATAACTAGTTATTCCCCATTTTGTAGTTGGACATTTGATTTTTTTCCTTCCTAAGTGTGTGTAGTACTTTGCATTTACCCTTATTTAATGTCGTCTTGATGGTTTCAGACCAATTCTCCAATTTATCAAGGTAATTTTGAATTCTAATCCTCTCCCACAAATTACAAGCAACCACGCCCAAGTTGGTTTCATCTGCAAATTTTATAAGCATACTCTCCGCTCATTATCCAAGTTATTAATGAAAATATTGAACAGACCAGACCCAAGACCAAACCCCCGAGGAACCCCACTATATATCTCCCCCCAGTTTGACAGAAAACCATTAATAACTAGTCTTTGAATATGGTCTTTCAGCCAGTTTTGCCATCCACTTTAATAATTTTACCCAGACCACATTTCCCTAGTTTGCATTGGTGGAGTCTATAGGCTGATTATATCTCTGAATTAGTGACTATAGATGAAGTTCTGCTGTGCAAATAGACTGGGAGTGGGCCTAGAATAACATTGTTAAACTAACTTCCTTTCAGATTACTCTGAAATTAACCCTGGAGCTCAAATAATTTACTATGCTTCCTGTATCTTTAAGCAGAGAGCCAGTGTGGTCTAGCAGATTGGCCTGGACTCTGGGATCTATGAACGACTAAATTATAATCTTGTCTTTGCATTTGTTTGCTGAGTCACCTTGTGCAAGTCATTTTACCTCCCTACCTCAGTTTCCCCATGTGTAAAATGGGGAGAGTTACTTGTCTAATAAGTCCCAAGGTATGTAGAACCACATATCATCCATGTTATTGGCATTAGATGAAATCAGCCAGATATTTCGTGGGTTATGTTGTGTTTGTATGGTGGCTTTATCAGGTAACGAAATACAGTCAAACTACTGTGTCTGAAATGTGGACTTGTTTAAGGGATATTTTAGTTTTGACTAAACATGGGAAAATTTCTAAGGTAAAAAACAGTGTTTCCACTCATTGCATGGGAAGGGGAATTCATTGTCATGTGATGTCATGCAAAATAAAAGTGTCTGGCAGAAATGATAAATGATTGTCTTAAAATATGAGAATACAAATCAACATAAAAGTTAATGTTGGGAGCAATGCCACTGTGTTGCAGTGAAACGCCAACACTAGCCATCTCTCCAACTAACCTTAGTGACTCTGTGTGATACCATAAATAAGAGAAAGCATATGCCTGTCATACAGCAAGTGTTGAAATCTTTGTTATATGATTCCTTGTGTCTTAAACATACAGTTTAATACTTGGCTTGGAAATGGTTTCTAGATCAACTAGCTCCTTTACTCACGACTATATCACTTGATCATGTGTTACCTCATCCTGTGTCACCAGCACCAGATTTAGCAAATAAAGTTAGCCCCATCTCACCTCGAAGGACTCTGATAAAGTTTAATTCAAAGAGTAAGAGGTTAAAAAAGAGAGTGTGCAGTGGAATGGCTGGAGAAGAGAGGTAAAGCTGTCTCAGCAGTAGGTTAATTGGAGAGTGGAATACCAGTGTAGATGGGAGCACATAGTTTCCTTGGACAATGTGCTAAAGAACCGGGAGCTGGGAAGGACCAGCTGGGATTGTTAGTGAATTAGCTGAAGTCAGAAACCCCTGAATGAAGCAAAGAAGTAAAGGGGAAATGAAGGTTAGGGTATAATTCAGTCTAAATTAGGTGGGCCATTCACAATGCATAAAAGGGCTCCAAGCTTCCTTTCTTTGGGAAAATGGGTAGGAAAGCTCACTTTTGTTTAGATGTGAGATGAGTGGTTGATTTTAAGAATGTATTACTTACAGCCAGTAGTGTTGGGAGCATATTATCCCACATGGATTTGGGTGAAGCGTTGGAAATAATCATCCATGTCATGAACTTGAATGGCAATAGGTTTAATAAGACAGAATTAAATCAGTTATGCTGAAAAATATATTTAAATGCACTGAATTATCTGAAGCAAAGCCTATTCCTATATTTTAGTTTTGCTTACTTCCTATTAAAGACAAAAATTCTGGATGCAGTCACCTCTGAACCCTGGGTGTTGTGGCCTGGGCCCATCTCTACTTGTCTTAGGAAAGACATATGGCAGCATTTGCCTATGTTTATTAGTCTCCCTTGGTTCCCGTTGTCTTGTTTATAACCGGTCATGCTATTGGAAATGACATTGCAGACATGAAAAAGTGTGTCTGTACAGAATAAACTTGCTGTTCCTTAGATTCTAAATCATCGTTTTAGGAAGTCATTAATTGTATTTGGTAATAAAAAAAGAGAAGTTAAAATGGTTATTGTAATTGGCTTAATTTTATTTTTCTCCCTCTAAGAAACAGTGTTAAAACTGAGAATATTTGAACAAGTCTAGTAACCCCATCATTCACTTCCGTCTTGTTATAAGTCCAAATATAAGAGGAGGAATCATTTGATTCTCACCAATATTTTTTTCCAATCCACAAGTTTCACATCCAGAGCTCAGAGCACTTCAACAGGTTATCGGGTTCCAAAGCTATGTTTTCACTACCTTGTACTATACTTGCATTTTGTTTTGTACTTTTTGTAGATACCATTGCGATCAACAAAGCATTGCCAATAGGGGTTCAGTGCATATTTATGTGCAGCGCATTTTTGAATTTGAATTCTTTGAATTCCCTTTTGTTGACTTCGATATAGACGTATCTGTATTATCTATTATAGACTATAATTTTTTGGATGTGATAGTTTGGATTTTCTAAACCTATGAAGGTGGAATTATCAGTTTTAGTGTGCTGACTTCTAATTAGTCCAAGTTAGGTAGAGACAGATAGCTTAACGGTCTTTGAAATATAAAAGAGCGGGCATGGAGCTTGGTCGTTTGGTCCCAGACGGGATTTTGTGATCAATGAGTTTGTGGTTTGGAGGTCAGAAATTCAAATAACCTACTATTTGTTCAGATCACCAATAATAGTAAACAGTTGTGAGGTGCCGATCTATTAGGAGGAGGATCTACCCTATACCATGGAAATAGGGAATATTGTGGCAGAGAAGCACTCAGTTAATTTTAAAAATGACATTATTAATGTAACGTGCATAGCATGATTTCATCAGGATGCTGCATCCAATTAAGGCCCTGATCCTGCAAAGTGATCTTCTAGTGCAGACCCTTACGTAGTTCAGTGGGACTCTGTACAAGTGTGAGGGTCCGTGCTAATCAATCCTGATGCGAGATTGGGGAAAACAGATAGCAATAATTGATTGATTGATTCATGGTTAAGAAGTGCCTGTCCTGTGCTCTAGGTGCCTTTGTTAAGAAAACACTTACACAGAGAGAAAATGAACAGTTTCACCAAAAACAAAAGATACAAACCCAAACAATATCCACAAGCGCCAGCCATAACTGCAACCTCCACTCCCCAACAGCCTCAGGAAAGAGATGGTTTTGCACTAGGCCTTGGAGGTCCCCCGACTGAGACTATTTGAAACTGGATGGGGAAAAAATTCCAGAGTTGAGGGGCTCTCTCCTGCTGACATACTTCTCTTCTCTTTTCTGTACTGAAATTGTTCCAGTGCTTCTGCTGTCCTCAAGTGTGTAACAGGCAGAGAGGCATTCTATCAGAGTCCAACCATTCAGTGCTTTTTAATTGAATATATCCTGTTTGTTGAATAGTGGCTGTTCTTTCTCAGGTGTGCAAATATACGTAATATAGTAAAATGTGGGGGGAGGGTTACTATATGTTTATAGAGTGGTGCAAACCAGGGTTAAAACGACAGGTATTTTTCTCTTCCATGTCAAAAGAAATCTCCTTCCAAAGATTAATGTTTGTCTCCAGTGCAGTGCTTTGTAATTGTTCAGAACAGTTCTCCTGCATGGCTCTTTCTGATATGCCCATATAAAATGTTCTCATGTAATGTTTGTGGAATCTGAAGAACTGCTTGCCTGTGGCTCACAACACTTGGTATTTTCCCCGATGCTACACGAGGATAATACACTACAGTCTTACTTCCCAGGGATGTCACTTGATTGATGTGTGAAAAGTGCTTTGAGATCTATGATGCCAGCGGCTTTATGCATTTAAAGTGGTGGTGGTGAGGCTGTTATTTAGGTAATGTAGTCTTCATGGTAGTACAGAGCATGACTACAGGTGCTGGGGTTCTGAACTGCCAAGCCCACAAGTTCCCGTGCTCAGCCCTGGCACAAATAAGGCACTGATAAGAAGTGTAACAAAGAGAATTGCACATGACTGCTGAACAGAATTCCACAAGTGTCCAATAAAATGTCGAAGGAAGAGTCTCTCTTTGCACTGTACCTGCCACAGCCCAAATCCATTTCTCTGTGTTCATTCAAAAGGCTTATGTCAAGCCCAGTCAATTTAAATGAGATTCAGAATGGGAACAGCGAAGTAAGTGTTCAATCAAAGTATTTGATAAATCACTTAAACAATCTTGCAGATTGCAAATTCTGTAAATGTAAGTTCTGCACTTATTCAAAACTAGTGAATGTGACAAGACTAAGAGACAGGAAAGTCAAAACAGCAGGAAGAAAAACTCAGATCCTTTGATGAGATTAAAATACCAGCAATTTAAGTGGTAAGCAGGTAGGACTATGTTACTTGTGTGGCTTTCTAACCAATGCTTGAGCATTTACAAGGAGAATATACAGATGTAATAAAGAAGAGAAGGCTGATTTGATGATTGCAGCACAATTTTACCTCAGTGTGTGTGTGTGTGTGTGTGTGTGTGTTTTCTTTAATATCTTGAATAGCATAATTTAGATGGGCAGGAAAGTAAATAGAATGACACGTGACTATAAAAATGGGAGAGGGGAAAAATCTCAACAAAACCCAGATTGTTTCTGAATGGTTAATAATTTTCCTTGGTTTGTCATTTTGTAGCACTTCATTCCTCTTGAGGATTTTATTCTGGTGTCACATGAGACAAGAAATGTTACAACAAACTCTTTTGATTTGACTCTAAATTGATTATTTTTTACTCAACTATTCCAACCATGCATCTATCAAACTCTGTATTTAATGCCCCACGTGCTGCAATTTTGACTATCTCAAACAACAACATAAAAATGGAAAAAATTAAAGCAATAGAAACTCTTCTTTGACTAACTGCCAGAATTAAATCCATGTATTTGACAGTCACCCTCTTTCTCTCCTCCATTCCTGTTCTTTGCCAGACATGAGGCTATGATGGGTGTGAAATTATGGGGGAGGGAAATTTATCATCATATAAATAAAAACAGGCAAAAAGCAAGATTTGAAATAGTAACATTTTTCCTGTTAACAGAAAGAAATGGAATGATCACATCATTCTAGGGCGCTGCTGTGATTCAGGGGTCTGTGTTACTCTAAAATGCACTTGTTGGCAGCGCTGCTTCTATTTGTCTCTGCTTTGGTTCAACCCCCCCGCCCCTTCCAGCCTCAGCCCCTTTTTCATGATAACATGGGACTTTGTATTAAAATTCTGGATCCTACACTGTTGGAAAGTATTTATACCTCTCAATTGTCCCTTATTTTCACCCCAAGTGTATTTCTATTCCTCCGAAATTTAGTATTCCCTCACTTCCCCCAGTTGCATCAGAAATGTTGGCTCATGAAAGTGAGGACGTAGTAAAAGTTGTTTAACTTTTCACACACACAAATTCCTTAGAACGCAAACAAAATAAATACTTAGGAGGAAGATTACACCAGGAACCAGAAGACCTGGGTAAATCTGTTCCTGGCTCTTCTCAGACTACTTCAGTGATTAAAGGCAAGATACTTAGCTTTGCTTCTTCCCCCCCACCCCCATCTTTCTTACAGGGGGAGCTGTGTGCTTTAAGGACTTGATCCTGCACTGAGAATCATATATACTTGGGGGGGGAGGGATAGCTCAGTGGTTTGAGCACTGGCCTGCTAAACCCAGGGTTGTGAGTTCAATCCTTGAGGGGGTCACTTAGGGATCGGGGCAAAAATCAGTACTTGGTCCTGCTAGTGAAGGCAGGGGGCTGGACTCGCTGACCTTTCTGGGTCCCTTCCAGTTCTAGGAGATACAATATCTCTGTATATTATTAGTATTATCTGCCTGCTGTGTTCTCAGCACTAGATCCAGAGCCTAGTTCATTTAAGTTTGTAAAGACTTTGAGATTCTCAGAAGGAAGGAACTTTAGCAGTGGCAACACATTGTATTATATGTAGTAAAACTTCTTGTGTCCCACATGTGGGCTTTGGCAGGTGTGCAGGATGGTGTGCTTAGGGCATTCGCTTTATGGTTACTAGAGTGTTACTTTTCTCTTGCACCCTTTGGGTGTTGAGCTCGGCTTTGCTTCATGGTCCCTTACTCCCTAAGAATGTGCAAGAGAGCCTCTCCTAACCGTAGCAGTTTTCCTAAAACACCAACTAGAAAAGGTTTGCATTCTAAACCAGTAGCTATTCAAGTACCTCTACTACGAGGGAAGATACATATTTTCTTGACATTCCAGACAATACATACCATTCTTATTCGTTCTACTAACGTTTGAAAATAGTTAATACTCTTGTAATATTTGGTATGTGAACATACATGTAACAAATCTGATATTTGGGAAGTGCCAAATTTCTACTCAATATGGACATTTGGTTATTAAAAATAGAATAACAATGAATGGGATCATTCATTTCAATTTAAGGGAGAAAAAGTTGTCTGATCATCTCATCTGAATTCAGTGCAGTGTTACAGCTTCAGTTCTTTGCCCCACTTTCACACGTAGAGAAGAAAAATAATTTTTGCATATTCAAGGCCAATTCCTACCCTTGGAATTACACCATGAGATCTCATAAACTTCAATCCCACCATATCCAATACATTATAAAGTCTTTAATTTTCTGGAGGAGTAAATTATATATTGGGTAGCAGTGCTGTCATATGGCCCATAAACCTTGGTGCTCCAGGCAATGCGTTGTCTCAAGAGAAGCCCAAATGATTTAGAAGATTTCCCTTTTAGTGCATTATTTACAAAGCAGCAACATTTCTACCCCTAAATATAAAAAGTGAGGAATCAATCTACATTAGAGCAGATGATAGTACTTGCACCTGTAGTTTTACTAAAACAGTACAAAAACCAACCAACCAAAAAAAACCCAAACAATGTATACATTCCTTTTCTGAAGAACAAACACAGTGAAACCAACTTCATTTGAATTTTGAAATATAGTTGACTTTGACAATTTTAAGTCAGGCTTCATCCTGCAATTAAGTTTTCTTCCAGTGAGTTGTGAACTATGTGATAATGAAACTTTTATGGGGAACTTCAACTGATCCTATATTATATAAATATATTTAAAAACATGGTTTTTGCTTAAGTCGAATCAGGTTTTTTTTTCACTTTCAGTAACAGCATCTCACTTTCAAGGCTCTATTGCCATGTTCTAACCTTCTCTATCCTGTACTAATGTGTATTTTTACTGCTAATTATTTTGTAATTTATGAAATTTGACATACGCATACACACTCATATGTAATAGGGCCTTTCAGTCTCTTTAACTGCCATGCTCATTGTATACTGTATAAGTACTATGTGCAAGGCGGAATTATAAAGATGCAGCCACCTTTATTTTCTGTTATGCTGCTGGCATATTCTAGCAGACATGGGGAGGCTAAACTGTGTGTGTGCGCGCATGCGAGCGTGTGTGTGTGTGCGCGCGTCTGTTGTTCCATTCTTCTCAAAATGCTTCACCACAGTAGGCAAAATGGATGAAACATGGAGAAAAAAGAGACAATAAATAGTTTCCTAACCTGGCTTTGATAATAGAGAAAGTTCGTTAGATTTATTAATCCGCATTTTCCTTTGGACTGTCAGGTTTGGAGTGACAGTAAAAAAGCTTGTGACGACTTTGGCTAATTTGCACTCCATTCACTTTCTCATGAAAACCCATCAGGCCGACTGAAGAACTGCTCTGCAATTGACCTTATTCAATGGCAGAGTGATATACTGGGAAACAGGCCAGTTTTCACAATGCCGAAAAGAGCAAATTGGACGGAATCTTTGTTCCTCTCTTTCTTTCTCTTTCCTTTTTATGCCAGTCTTGCTCTAGTTAAGCTCCCTCATTTGTTGCAGCAGTAGCTCTAGGGCTCAGGTCACCCTCTGGGGCTGCCATTGCAGGTGATCACTGGACTGCTTGTCTTAGGGTACATCTACACTACAGCGGGGAGTCGATTTAAGATACGCAAATTCAGCTACGTGAATAGCGTAGCTGAATTCGACGTATTACAGCCGACTTACCCCGTTGTGAGGACGGCGGCAAAATCGACTTCTGCCGCTTTTTGTCGGCGGCGCTTACTACCACCTCCGCTGGTGGAGTTAGAGCGCCGATTCGGGGATCGATTGTCGCGTCCCGACGGAACGCGATAAATCGATCCCCGAGAGGTCGATTTCTACCCGCCGATTCAGGCGGGTAGTATAGACCAGGCCTTAGATGTACAGGGAGGGTGGGTAGGAGGGGAGTTGCTGAGAGGTTTGAGAATAGGGACTCTGGCACAACAAAGCAAAGTCCAAGACCACAGCATCCTGGTCAGGTTTGTGTTTAGGGAGTATTTTTTTAGTGTATGAATTGCTAATATGAAAGAGTGCTTGCATAACCAAAAGTTGAAAGCCAGTTCATCTCCATATTTTAGTATATTTGCTCTTTTGGGTGAGGCATAAAACTAGGTTCCTGATTCCATGTGGCCACTGCAGAAACTATAGCTCTTTTGACCCCAGTAACCTGGCCAAATCGCAGCGAAAGTGATGAGATCCTGCCTCCCTATATTCCCCTCGAAGTTTCCACTGAATATTGTATTCTCCATATCCTGTATAGGCCATGAAGTGTTGTCATGAGCTATAAAACATGTGCTAGATTTCACCTCAGAGGTGGGTGCTTTTCACTTGATGGATGAAATGGTGCTTATGTGTCTGATAAAGCATTCTTTTAGCTGAAGGATGTTGTATTCCTCAAATGAAAGACAATTAGCTCTGTCGTTTAGAAGCTCTAGTAAAAATGCACTTGTACTCATTTGATATGCTGCATCCTCCGTATCTGCCGAGCAGTGACTGGGCAACTGCGCTTCACTGTGCTTACACACTAAGGTTCTCCATAATAAATCGTGGGAATGAATGTTAAACTTGACACGTCATCCAAAATCAAAGTCCATTTATAAATTTCTGCCCACTGTAACCCTGGCCCGTTGTGCTTTTTAATTGTCTACCTTTATATACTAGTACACGGATCCTATTAGAAATATTGATGCAAAGGGCCTTCCAACCTCATTCCAGCCCATTTCTTATGTTTCTAGCTACGCTGAGCTGTACTTTGTTTCTTCTTTCCTTCATTGTCCCTTCCCCCTGCCCCTCCTCTTTTCAGTGCAGCAGGAAAGAAAAACATATCCCGCACACACACACAAACCCACAAAATCCTAAAGACACACCACATGGAGACAGGTAAGCAGAAGATGATTGTGCAGCTTCTGCCCCTCCGCTCGCTTGTACCTAACACATTTCACTTCCAATTCTAAAAGCAAAGCGCTAACTTTCAAGGTTTCTAATATCCCTGATTTTGGAATTGGAGCTGTGCATCTCCCTCGGAAGTTAGTGGACTTCCAGTTGCTCAGCACCTCTATGGCTCAAGTCCTATGATCCTATCTTGCACTGTGTTGAGTGTCTTTACCTCCCACTGAATTCATTGGAAGCTGAGATCACTCAGCAACTTGCAATATTGAGCTATTGTTAAAATCAGAATGAAGCTGCATAAAATTCTTTGGAAATCTGTGGCTGTAATTCTGCCTGTGGTATTACCAGGAAGAGGGGAGAATTGTCATCTAGAAAAGTGACCATAATATGTTAACATAAAATGGCCATACTGGGTGAAACCAAAGGTCCCATCTAGCCCAGTATCCTGTCTTCTGACAGTGGCCAATGTCAGGTGCCCCAGAGGGAATGAACAGAACAGGTAATCACCAAGTGATCCATTCCCTGTCGCCCATTCCCAGCTTCTGGCAAACAGAGGCTAGGGCACCATCCCTGCCCATCCTTGCTAATAGCCATTGATTGGACCTATCCTCCATGAATTTATCTAGTTCTTTTTTAAATCCTGTTTATAGTCTTGGCCTTCACAACATCCTCTGGGGAAGGAGTTCCACAGGTTGACTTCGCATTGTGTGAAGAAATACTGCCTTTTGTTTGTTTTAAGCCTGTGGCCTGTTAATTTCATTTGGTGACCCCTAGTTCTTGTGTTCTGAGAAGGAGTAAATAATACTTCCTTCTCCACACCACTCATCATTTTATAGACCTCTATCATATCACCCCTTAGTCGTCTCTTTTCCAAGCTGAAAAGTCTCTGTCTTATTAATTTCTCCTCAAATGGAAGCTCTTCCATATTCCTAATCATTTTTGTTGCCCTTTTCTGAATCTTTTCCTATTCCAATATATCTTTTTTGAGATGGGGCAACCACATCTGCACGCAGTATTCAAGATGTGGGCATACCATGGATTTATATAGAGGCAATATGATATTTTCTGTCTTATTATCTATCCCTTTCTTAATTATTCCCAACATTCGGTTCGCTTTTTTGACAGCCACTGCACATTGAGTGGATGTTTTCAGAGAACTATCCACAATGACTCCAAGATCTCTTTCTTAAGTGGAAACAACTAATTTAGACCCCATCATTTTATATGTATGGTTGGGATTATGTTTTCCAGTGTGCATTACTTTGCATTTATCAACGTTGAATTTCATCTGCCATTTTGTTGCCCTGTCACGCAGTTTTGAGAGATCCTTTTGTAGCTCTTCACAGTCTGCCTAGAACTTAACTATCTTGAGCAGTTTTGTATTCTCTGCAAATTTTGCCACCTCACTGTTTACCCCTTTTTCCAGATCATTTATGAGTATGCTGAATAGGACTGGGCCCAGTACAGACCCCTGGGGGACACCACTATTTACCTCTCTCCATTCTGAAAACTGGCCATTTATTCCTACCCTTTGTTTCCTATCTTTTAACCAGTTACCAATCCATGAGAGGACCTTCCCTCTTATCCCATGACTGCTTACTTTGCTTAGGAGCCTTTGGTGAGGGACCTTGTCAAAGGCTTTCTGGAAATCTAAATACACTATATCCACTGGATCCCCCTTGTCCACATGTTTGTTGACCACCCTCAAAGAATTCTAGTAGATTGGTGAGGCATGATTTCCCTTTAAAAAACCCATGTTGACTATTCCCCAACAAATTATGTTAATCTATGTGTCTGACGGGTGTGTTCTTTACTATAGTTTGAACCAGTTTGCTGGGTACTGAAGTCAGGCTTACCGACCTGTAATTGCCGGGGTCACCTCTGGAGCCCTTTTTAAAAATTGATGTCATATTAGCTATGCT
Source organism: Trachemys scripta elegans (assembly GCF_013100865.1). NCBI lineage: Eukaryota > Metazoa > Chordata > Testudines > Emydidae > Trachemys > Trachemys scripta. The sequence goes on along the minus strand of NC_048316.1, from coordinate 4,252,981 downwards.
CCAGTCACTTGGTACAGAAGCTGGTTTAAATGATAGGTTACAGCCTAGAGTTAGTAGTCCTGCAATTTCACATTTGAGTTCCTTCAGAACTCTTGGATGAATACCATCTGGTCCTGGTAACTTATTACTGTTTAGCTGATCAATTTGTTCCAAAACCTCCCCTAATGACATCGCAATCTGGGACAGTTCCTCAGATTTGTCACCTAAAAAGAATGCTTCAGGTTTGGGAATCTCCCTCACATCCTCAACCGTGAAGATCGATGCAAACAATTCATTTAGTTTCTCCGCACTGGCCTTATCGTCCTTGAGTGCTCCTTTAGCATCTCGATCGTCCAGTGGCCCCACTGGTTGTTTAGCAGGCTTCCTGCTTCTTATGTACATAAAATTATTTTTGCTATTACTTTTTGACTAGCTACTTTTGGCTAGCTGTTCTTCATATTCTTTTTTGGCCTTCCTAATTATATTTTTATACTTCATTAGCCAGAGTTTATGCTCCTTTCTATTTTCCTCACTAGGATTTAACTTCCACTTTTTAAATGATGCCTTTTTGCCTCTCACTGCTTCTCTTACTTTGTTGTTTAGCCACGGTGGCTCTTCTCTTACTGTGGTTTTTAATGTGGGGGATACATTGAAGTTGAGCCTCTATTCTGGTGTCTTTAAAAAGTTTCCATGCAGCTTTAGGTAATGTACCTTTTAATTTCTGTTTCACTAACCACCTTGTTTTTGTGTCGTTCCCCTTTCTCAAATTAAATGCTACCGTGTTGGGCTGATGTGGTGTTTGCCCCGCCACAGGGATGTTAAATTTAATTATATTATGGTCACTTTTACCAAGTGGTCCAGTTATATTCACCTCTTGGACCTGAACCTGTGCTGCACTTAGGACTAAATCATGAATTGCCTCTCTTCTTGTGGGTTCCAGGACTAGCTGCTCCAAGAAGCAGTCATTTAAGGTGTCAAGAAACTATCTCTACATCCCATCCTCAGGTGGCATGTACCCAGTCAATATGGGGATAGTTGAAATCCCCCATTGTTATTGAATTTTTTATTTTAATAGCCTCTCTAATCTCCCTGAGCATTTCACAGTCACTATCACCATCCTGGTCAGGTGGTCAGTAATAGATCCCTACTGCTATATTCTTATTATTTGAGCATGGAAATGCTATCCACAGAGATTCTATGGTACAGTTTGGTTCATTTAAGATTTTTATTTCATTTTATTTTACGTGTTCTTTCACATACAGTGCCACTTCCCCACCAGCACAACCTGTTCTGTCCTCCTGATATATTTTGTACCTTGGTATTAGTGTGTCCCGTTGATTATCCTCATTCCACCAAGTTTCTGTGATGCCATATCAACATCCTCATTTAACATGAGGAACCCTAGTTCACCCATGTTATTATTTAGACTTCTAGCTTTGGTATATAAGCACTTTAAAAACTTGTCAGTTTTTAGCTGTCTTCCATTACATGATGTAATTGAATGAGACTTTTTTTCATTTGACTGTTTCTCATCAGATCCTACTTATATTTTATCATCTTCCATCCTCTCCTCCTGACTAGGACATAGAGAATCTCCCTCCCCTAAGGGAAGACTCTGTCCGAACCACATGCTCTTCCGCACCTGTCGGCTTTCCCTCAGCCCTTAGTTTAAAAATTGCTTTATGAAATGATATGTTGCATCTTGTAACCCACCTTTAAAATGCAGAGTGAAACGCAAGACGGTAAATGTCACTCGAGAAAGGTGCAGGGCGCCCTGGAGTGAAGTCCAATTGCCAGAAGAGGCTCTGCAGAGTCATTGGAAATAATCCCATGCATTACAACCCCTGTCTCAACCCTAGTCTAGAAGAACCATCTCTGAAAGCAAGAAGGTAATTCTGTGTCCAGGACTCATTTGGGCCATGGACCTTTTGCTGAGGCGCACAAGAAAGGGCCCAGTTGTGGTGGTGTCTGCATTTTTAATAACATTTCCCACAGGAACCAGACTGAGACCACCCACTCCTTTTGCACAGGGCAGGCACCCAATTGCCTTCAGCTTGGAGCACTTGTGACCATTTCATCTATATCTGAGTCAGCAACCTGGGAGTGAAATGCTCCATATGCTGTTGAAAAGGCAGGGACCAACAAGGCTTGTCTGAGTGGCCATGATTTAATTGTCTTTTGAAACACTGGAACAAGCTAACGCTTAACCTGTCCTGACAGCAATAGAATGGCGGAGATGACAGCTGCCTACAGCTGACCCCTGCCTGCCCACTCATGCTGGTGCATCCTAATAATCCAAGGTCTATCCAGCCTCGCCTGCAATTCCAAGGTATGCAGCGATGCAGTGTCTATTGCACGGGCAAGATCCAAGGTCATAGTGAGAGCTCAGCCGATTCTGGAAGGTGGATTAATGGCTATTTACCCTATCTGACAATGTCTCTGATCCACCCCTTTAGTCACACCAGTATGACCCAAAGCAAGCCCCCTTGCAAGAAAGGACTGCCTTTGGCCAGCTGCCGTGCTGCCTAGGGGTTAAGCACATCGTCTCTGGCCCCGTCTATAACCGTGTGCCAGTTGCCATGGCCAGCACCCATTACGAGTCCTCTGAGAGATTTAGCCCAGTAAAATACTGCCATTTAGCGCCTATGAGTTGGAATATTTAGTGCCACACAACACTTTCTTTGTTTTACTTATTAATTGACTTTCAAGTTATACACACATCTCATAAAATGGAGCATGTAGCCTTTGCTCTGGGCTATTCTTAACACATTTTAAAAATACAAATAGACTAAGGGAGCCCTTCACCCAAAATATATATAACTAATAACCTAGCCACGAAATACATATTGCTGATCTTCGTGATCTCCCCACCAGAGCCCTCTTGACCCTCTCAAGTCCAGAAAACAAATGTTTCTTGTATCCCTGTATTTTAAATGCCTAGATTATATAAGCACGTTGTCCAAGGTGGTGATAGCTATCTAATATGACCATTTCCAGATGTACTGTTAAATTACAGTAGTAATATTTTTTTAGATTTTTTTTTTTATTTTTTATAATAGAGAGTACAATCAGGTGTCTGTTATACCAAATATACAGACAGATTATACCAGTCTCAGAAAAATGATCAGAAATGGAATTAAGCTGTGAACAATATTATAAAGCACCACACAAGCACTTGTATCTGTTCCATTGTTTGTTAGACATGAATCTGAAGGTTTCATCCATTTAATTTTTTAAAAAAGTTTGAAGAACTGAAATAGGAAAAATCAGCTCTTTTTGATTATTTAGTTCAGCTGGAAGAAAAAAAAGGGCTTCAGGAATGTCAGGGTCCTAAACCATTTAGCAGATTTCAACAAGTACACTGTTCTTTCACCCAAATGTCACCA